>NW_022741166.1:550340-560908 GCF_011630105.1 Anneissia japonica
TGACTTGTAGGAGACATAGAAATATTTATTAGCGAAATTTTCGGCAACTCCTGTTACCTTCGTCAGCGCATGAGTATCAATGAGAAACTTAACAGAATACATAAGACTATACAATGGGTGATTAATCACCAGATCTATATATATATACAGTATATATATACAGTATATATATATATATATGTGTGTGGGGGGGGGGTGGTGTATGTGTGTTATGTAAGCGGTCACAATGTAACATTGATTAGGCCAAAATGTACCAACGGTGTCGCCAATAATCTGAAAAAGAGCTCATTTACAATGGGTTGAGTTTGTCATGGAACCCTTTATGGACTAACCTTATGCATGAGTGACTAGATTTACAAATTTATTTCAATAGGAAATCCACTACTCAAATAAAAGTCAAGCATATATCAGTCATGGTTAGTGTAATTAAGATATATACCCTAACAGGATAGGCTCATTTCTATAGACGACATGCCAATATGTTCATTATATTTTATGAGATTAAATATTTAGTACGGTAACTGGTCATTTTTAACCAAGCACAGATATCATTACTATTATTGACCAATGAATGAATACAGTTTGCGAAATTAAGCTGCATGCTTATTTCTGACGGTTAAGTGCACTGCACTATGAATGTTAAACACAAATTCATTAGTATAATAATTGTGTAGTGTCCCATTGTAATGTAATGTTTTGGGTAAAGCGTTAGTAGGACCTGATATAGAAGGCACCGTAGGAAGGTCATGAACAAGACTAGAAAAAGCATGGACGTGTTCATGAGACGGTTTGAAACGTCTTTTTACCTAACTAGCAGACTAAAGCATTTGAGAGTTGAAATAAGGATACGGTTTGAGAAAATATGACAGTTCTATGAGTTTATTGTTCTCGTGAACATTACAAATTGTCATAGACAAAAGAATGTAAAACCATGTGCGCTCTAAAGTTTGGTTAAGCCAACCTAATTTTAATGCTTATTACGAAGGTTACCATACAAAAATTAATATGAAATTCTATGAGTTTATTGTTCTCGTGAACATTACAAATTGTCATAGTAAAAAGAATATCAGCTGCAATACAGAATAAATGGAATATAAAACCAAGAATGTTCGCTCTAAAGTTTGGTTAAGCCAACCTAATTTTAATACTTATTACGAATGTTACCATACAAAAGTTAATATGAAATTACCTACAAATCTACACCAATAATTATGTTTTACACAGGGCAATATTATACATTTACACATAAAAAAGTTTCAAATGCTTCCAAATTTAACAAGCAGCATTGACCTGCTTTATAAGCATCAAGTCACAATTTTACAAGCAACATATGCAAATTAATGTGTTTTAACAACTTCTGATTTCATTTTGCTATAACATTTTATTTCTCGTAATTCATGATTTAAAAATCGTTAGTATAGTTCAGTAATAACTGAAACACAAAATATACAAAACAATCAACTACTAGATTATACTAAATTTGTACTAAAAACAGATGTCATAATTATACTTTGTTCCAAGGTCTTTAAAATATGCAATAGATGTAATAAAAAACAACCAACACTGTTCTATAAACATGTATTCATCAATTTAAATACACATTTAAAATACTAATATTGCAGGTGTGGATCCAGTCGGGGAACAGGGGCCACAAAATATTTAAATTTCAATGCATTTCAATGTTATGTATTGAAATAAGCGCTACACACTTATCTATTTTGAAAATGTTTTCCCCCACTCCCCCCGTTTGAAAAATTCTGGATCCACCCCTTTATCGTTAACTGCTTTTTAGCAACTACAACTACTAAATATATATACACTGTGAACACTTTTAAAAATCAATAAAAAGATTTAAAATTCATTGTAGAACAGTGCAGAAAAGAAAGAATACACTGTTATTCTCTAGGAACTACTTACACAAAGGAGCCATTCTACCCTTAATTTTAGGTACACAAACAACATTCTGAGAATAACTCGGAGATCACAGCAGCAGAGATACAATAAGCGTCAGCTAAAGCGGTGGTAAGTCTAAAGCAGTGGCAGCGGCAACAGCAGCGCAATACATACAAGAACAAATTTAAGTAAAACAAGTTTATCCATCACTGAAAAATAAAAAAATTGGATGTTTTACAATCCTTAGCATTAACAAATTGAGAAAAGTCAATTTACAATTATGTCACTAGTAATACACAAGTCCTTCAGGCAATAAATGCAAAATAAATTAACTTTAGGGCAAAAGTTAATCATTAATTAGTTAAGTAAAAGAACTTAGTTAAAGTTGAAATGAAACAAGACATCTGAAGTCCAGCCTTGCCATCATGATTTTTGTGTTTTGAAATCCGATTGTTTAATCGTGTAAGGACATCCAATAGGTGCTCTGTTTTGAATCTTTCATTCAGATTGACAAATAGCTCATTGAACAGCCAAGCACCAACCTCTTTATTACGGTAAGCTTTGTCTCCTGAAAGGTCAGAGATACAGTATTTAAAAAAAAGGTTTTGTATTTATTGCAAATAATGTTTTTACAAGTGGATGACAGACTACTTTTTAGCTACGGAAGCTAGTTTCCATTTGTTGATATAATTTAATATTTGTAATTTTGATAATGTATTTCTATACCGGTAGTATAATATGGCTATTGACTTCTGTTTTGTGAAGTTGTGTATTTTATGGTGGTTCCAAACATTGCTAAGAGGGGGTCCATCCAGTAAAACGGGGAGAGGGGGTGGTGGGTTTGTACAACCCAAAGGGGCTGACTAGAGCTTCAATCAAGGTCCCCAGAATAATATCTCAGGTGGAGTTCATAGAAAGAGGTTCTATGGGTTACAACAGCCCATTATTTTGCTTTCAGAACACAACATTAAGGATAAGCAATCAAAATATATTTATATTTTAATAGTCTTTTCAGGGTCCTGGTTTCAATTCCTGTCATGGTAACAGGATTTTTTCTCACGACCCAAAAACTCCACTCCCTAAGCCTCATAATCACATACTAATTTGAGTAAGGACAAAATATTTGTGACAATTTACAGCCCAGACATGTGCACAGCCCTGGAAGAAATATATCTAACACCATTCTTTTAAATGTCTTATCATTATTGACATATTTTGAGTTCCAATTTACATACATTAAAATAATTTTACAATAACACGAATCTACAAAACATTGGACGAGGACTTGTCGCACTACAAAAAACACCTGTGAGAATTCATTTAATCAATGCGTTAGTACAGTACAGTGAAAAGAGCAGCAGAGTTCTCAGTATGCAGTGGCTGATACAAACGCGTATACGTTCACTAAACATAATGGAATAAAATATATTATGAAATGACTATGTTTATGCTTAAGTCAATACGTGATGAATAGGAAATGTCTACACCCATCACAACATTGTAGCATGTATTGTACTATCCATTTTTTTACCATATTCTTTAATAAACTTGCATTATCAGTCACATAAATTTATTAAAGGCAATTTTACTTTCATTTGCAAAGGTCTTTCTAATATTATATTTTGCGGACTAAGCTTCACAGAATGATTATTTTAATGATACTTCTGGGCAGATCCATAGGGGGTTGATGGTGGTCGAAATCCAGAAACACCACCCTTAACATGTTAGAGTGCTTTTTTAGCTGGCAAAAAAATGTACAGATGATGGGTGTATATATAGGGGCCGGGTGTCATTTATGAGAATAATTTTTAGGCTAACATTATTGTTGCCTTTTAAGTCTTTGAAAAGATGGGAGGTTAAGAAACAGAAGACGGTTCTCCAAGTCATTTATGCTATTTATACAGGGGTTCTCTCCTTTGGGCCAAAACCACTAAAATTTACCAATTAGCCAAACAGTGTGTCGCAAACATTTTATTTATTATTAATCAAAAGTTACGAAAGTAATGACAAATATCACTTTTGATACATGGTAACAACATGTAAATCTAGAATGCCCTGAAATTTCAGCATTTAGGTATGATTCCTTTTGGAGTTATGGTTCATTGAATATTGTAAATTTAATTTAAATATATTGATATATAATTCAAAAATAAGGAGGTGTGTCACTTTAAAATCAGTTAATATAGCAAATTTTGTTTATTGCCTAAAAGAAAAAAAATAATCAACATGATCACATTCTTTTAAGAATATATTTTTTCCTATTCAATTGTGTCGCAACATTTGATTTATTCTTCCATGATGAAACATACGTTACCGGGTCATGCAGTTGGACATTTTATTATGCATACTCAATTAAAAATGAATTATTCATCATTAATAAAAAAAATTTAAAAAAGTGACTAAGTTTTTACTTCCCGTGTAAATTTTAGGGCAATATAAATCACCAGTGTAAAGAAAAAATCAAAGAAAGTGGTGTTTTGTCGCCTGTATACTTAAGAAATTAAACCTACGTTACCACCGTAGCCAAAAATAGAACGGTTGATGCATGCGAGATAATGGGTGTGTGTAATAGCATTATATCTGCACTTCAGGTAGTAAATTGTAGGTGGCTTCGGTGATTGCAACATATTTTTAACACACGATGAAGTTAAAATAAAACCTACATTACCGTAACATATGTTACTGTAGTATTTACTAAGGCCTAAACTTAACTAAAATCACGACTAAGCGTCGACGTGCTTTGTAAACTGCCATTTGACGTTGAGGGGGTGTGGTTGACAACGAGACGCTATTTACTTTGCGGCGTAGTAGAAGTAACGTGTTGATATTTCTGAAGAAACCTGACTGAAATTTAGTTGAAGATAAGGCTTTTGTCATTTCTTTATAATAACTTGATATTTTTATACAATAGTATCTGAAAATGTTGCATTAAAAAAGGACTATTTGTTTTTACTGAAATAAAGTTTTCAATCAAGAACAGTTTCCTTGGGAATGTACTGATTGTTAACCATGTGATTAGATCGTAACGTATGTTTCATAATATTGTAACGTAAGGTTTCAATTTTCAATTCGCTATATTATTTTGCCTAGTATACTATTTTGAGAAAATTAGCCATTGTAAGCATGCACCAAATAGTCCTTATACAAACATAGATTTTATTCTGTAAGTAAGATTGATTTAATGATAGACACGAATTATTTACCACATACGGTATAATGGTAACGTAGGTTTTGTGTCTCTTCCTCTTAATTAAAAAAAAACTTTCTTAAAATAAGATGTTAACAATGTGACAATTGCTTGTTTTTTTAATCAACATGTTTACTTGAAAGTTACATTGACAGTGAATTAGAATCTGAGCTTTTCGATTCAATTTCTTCTCTCCAAACGGGGACTTCAGGTTCCGTAGGAGGTAACGTATGTTACGTGGCTTGTATTGGGATTTAATTTGATATCTTAGGGTTTAATTTATAGCAACACTGTTTGTTAAACACTTTTTGTTAGTTTCTAATAGATATCATAACAGTATATCACCATGGGTACAAGAGCTTAGATTCAAGCTGACTAAAATGTTAATGAAATTATGTGGTCTTGCGTTTAGATTGCAGATCCTAGTTCTTTGGTAGCATGTTTGTCTGTTTTTGTTTTTTTCGTGTGCTTTTTTAAACAGGATTATTTTTATTTGGTTGGTTAAATGTTGCTATTAAATACTCGATGTTTTCGTAGATAAATGTTTTGACAGGTTGAAGATATGTTGGCACTTAACAATTTCGGAATAGTTTAATCATGAGCGCTTTTGTTTGTTGGAGTTGTAACATACGTTACACTTCCTCGTAACATTCGTTATCAGTAAATTTTACCGGTACATTTTTGAATATTTAACTAAGAACCTTTTTATTACAGGTTACAAGTGCATACAAGTGGTAATCTTTTGAGTTTAGAACAAATATCATGGGAATAATGTAAAAAGTATATGTTACATTTATGCATTTACCTTTAAATTTACCATCACAAAAATACAGTTTACTAAATAAAAATATGCAAAAGTGCCCAAAGAATGTGATTATAGGAAAACTGTCTGCACACTATTGTGGAGAGCAACAGTGAAAGTATATTTGTGAGGCGAATAAGTTACCATCAACATTTTACATGAGAATTTTATTTTATAAACGCATCGTAACGTAGGTTTCATGAATGATTTGTAACTGTTTCCTAATGTTGGTGACAAAAATAAAAGTTGACAAGATTACGTATTCATATTTTTCTGAATCATTATTCAAATTGTCACCATTAATTTATTAATTTTGATTGGATTTTTTTTTTCTAAATTTTTGAAACGTGAATTGGCAGTTTTTAGTGGTTTTGACCCCTTTCTGCACCAACTCCTGCAAATATTTGGACCCACCCCAGTATCTCACAGCCTCGCAAAAGGCCGCCTTGCGAGTGAGACTTAGAATGTAGAGCATCTTGTGTGTATTATGTTTGTCACGTGAACAGGTATGTCACTTTGAATAGTGACAAGTTCACCGCTTGGGAATCCTTAGCCTTTGGCCTAAAACCAGTTAATAAATAAAAAATGTCATCGGATGACGGTGGACCAAGCCTGTGAAACTTTCCCCCGACCCCTCACTAACCCCATCACTCTTTGAATACTAACATTTTCGATTGGGGTTGGTGCAGTAATACAGGATCAAATAGTTTTGTAAAGCTAGTCTTAAGAACCTGAAATTGCAGGTTTTTTGTTTTTTGTTTATTAGCATGTCCATTTAAGTTTTATCTGCTCAATTAAGTACACAATGAACAAATCTTAATTCTGTTCAAAAGTGAACATGGAATATTGTTTTATCTAAAATATAGTTGATATTTCACCCTTACCTCTACTGGTGTCATGTACAACCACCATGTCGGCATTCCCCGGTATTATCGCAGAATAATATCTCACTGCATCATCAACATCTACTGGAATAAGGCCATCATCTGCTCTGTCTCTGACTGGTTGTAGTTCTGGTAAGTTTCTACAGGCTTGGAAAATCAATACCTTCGGCTTACCTAAAGTGCCAAAAAGATTTATAGAAGGAATCAATGAGTAATGAAATGCATGTTGTTTCTACACACAATATTGATGTGACAAATATTGTACCTGTGATATGCATTTCTCCAATCCATCAGATTATTTAATAGTAATGTTTCATTAAGCTCTGTGGTGGTTTTATAATTTTCGCATGATTCAGCACATATAATATATCGGTATTTGAGGTGTACAATACAAGAAGTGCTATATGATAGACTCTATCGTATACTATATTTAGTCTATCTGGTTTGTGCAACGTGAAGCATTACTTAATCTGCAAAAAAATTGTATTCTATAGTATCCTGATAATAAGGAACATTAAACATGTTTAGGTATGTATTTAAAAAATACATCTATAGTAAATCCTGCAGAACATATTCTGAAAGAGCATAAATGAATAAAATAAATAACAAAAATAAATTACATGTTGTGCAGGGGCGTCGAAAGCTATTTTTATTGGTCCGGCCAAATATACATCATTGCATTAACATGACTTCTTTTCATTAGTTTTGTCTTTATCTATAGCTCAAAACACGCACTATTCTATTATATCAATCATTCATACTTTTTACTAAATATATCATTTAAGCATTCATGTTTTATCATTTTTATTTGTCACCATGGGATTTCATAAATATTAACGTACATACAAGTAATAGTAGTTAAACATTGCTTTAACAGTAGCTGATGTATTACCATACGGCCTGCTCAGTATGTTGCAAAAATACTCTAAAAGAATTGAGACGTATTCGTCTCGAACCAGGGCAATAGCTCAGCTACGGGTTGCACGCATGTATATTTGGCGGCCTGGGCCAATTCATAGTAATTTTTTAAATCTAAAAAGTGTAAATCGATCAGTTGAATTGATCTATCAGTTAATAAGTATCTAATCAAAATTGCTGATTTTTTATTGAGTACTTATCACATGGTAGATCTGTCCATATGATGGGAATACCTACATACATGGTCCTCCTGCCATTAATAAACCAAAACTTTACTAAATAAAAATATTAAATAATATACTAGCAGTCTGTAATTTGAAAATCTAACGTATTCACCTAGCTTAATTCAAAAGACATTTAATAGGTTTACTAAATAATGCATAGCATATTGTATATATTTTTTTATATATATTTCACAATATCCGTCAACTCGTATAAATATAATAGGCGCACGTTCATTGTTATTCATATTGCATTATATTACGGTAATATTATTTTGTTCCTGTTTCTTGCATTTTTATTTATTCATGGAGGAATATGCATACTGTATCCTGTGTATACATAACACATGTTTTGTTTAATTAGCATGCTGTCATTATTTTATAGCAAAATGCTAGGTTTTAATAGTTTTAATCTTTACTAAAATGGCTGGTCTGTTTCTGAGATACACATAGTAAATTTTAAACAGTTTTAAACAGTGATTTTTATTTTGACTTTTTACTACTTTACTATTTTAAATTGTTAATATCTTAACATATTTCTCGTCATTGCCAAGTTGTTTTGTCGTGTGATTTTTAATGTAATTTTATCCTTCTTAACCAAGACTGTTGCAAAGGAAAAACAAATTCCTATTTTTAAATGGACAATAAAGTGTTCTTGAATCTAGAATCTTTTTTTAGGTATTTCACAACATCCGTCAACTTGCATGATATAATAGACCTATAGTCGTTGTTATTCAAATTGCATCATATAATGTGTTCGTGTTTCTTGCACTTTATTTATTCACTCATTGAGGATTAAGCATCTCATTTCATATAATTATGGAATTGATAAGAAATTTTGAACAATGTATTTTTATATAATTTTTGCAATACACTGTCTTTCTTATTATTTAAAAAACTAATTGTGATTTGGTCATTATTTTTCTAGATATAGCATTCTTAACCTGTGTTGTGACTGCACTCTCGAAAAAAGGGCCCATCAGAACCTAGTTTCACCACTGGGAAGTGGCAGGTTCGAGTGAGGTCCCAGCCGGCCCTCTGCAAATTTGAATGTGCGATTTCAGAATACAAATGGCTCTCAGATCCATCGGTCCATCAGTCTGGATTGTAAATCGTAGGAATTTGATTTTAACGGTCCTATTCTTTACCACTGAACCCATTTTTAACGACTTTTTCTCCGGATTCTGGACCGGAATCCGGGCTTGATGTGAACGTAGGTTTATAGTGAGAAGTTGCAGGTTGAAATCCCACCAGACACTTTTTCATACAACTGAAAACTTTTCTTTGAAGGGCTGTAGAGCCCACAAATGTTAAAATCTACCACAAATGTACAAAATAACCACAAATGTCAAAACATTCTACCCGCAAATGTCAAAATAACCGCAAATGTTAAACATGTCAACCACAAATGTAAAAATAACCACAAATGTAAAAAAAATCACCCACAAATGTAAAAATCTGTTTAACCACAAATGTAGTAACATTTCACATACAAATGTAAAAATTTCCATTTTTACCTCAGATGTCATGACATGTCAACCGCAAATGTAAAAATTTTCCTTAGCACTTAAATCCTTACAATATTCAAAGACCATAATTAACTGCTATTAGTAGAGCAGCTAAAGCACCATGTTGCGCATTTAGATAAGGCCCATCCAAGGATAAACTGCCATTTTTATCATCTTGACCCCATACTATTCGAAATAAACTTGGGGCCACCCAGATTTGTACCTCAAATCCAAGATGGCCTCCAAAATTCAAAATGGCCGCCAAAATTAAAATAATTAGAGATATACAACATATTTATTCGGTGTTGTCAACTTTTTTTAAGTGGAATTGTCACCTCAAACCTAAGCCTTTCAAGATCAATCAAGGGGCACCAAGAATTCAAATCCAAGATGGTCGCCAAAATCCAAAATGGCCACCGAAAATCACAATTATTAGAGAAATGTAGCATATTATTTGGTTATGTCAATGTTTTTTTCAGTTGATTTGTCACCTGGTACATAAACCATTAAAGAGCAATCGAGGGCCACCCAGAAATTGGCCTCAATCTAAAATGGCCACCAAAATTCAAAATGGCTGCAAAAAATACAATAATTCCAGATTTGCAGCTTATTTACTGGCCAGGTTCCAAATGTCGATGTTTTTTCAGGGGATTTGTCATCTGGGACATAAACCTTTCACTGTCAATCGAGGGCCACCCAGAATTTGGTCTTAAATCCAAGATGGCCGCCAAAATCCAAAATGACCGCCAGAATTAACTTAAATCGGTAAATTCTGCTTATTATTTTTCCCTGTTAACGTTTTAAAGTGGATTTTTCCTGAAACATGTACATTTGAAGTTAACTTTAAGGCAACCCAAAAGTTGACTTCATATCCAAGATGGCCGACAAATAAAAAACGGCGACAAAATAGTAATATATACTGCCTGTAATTTTGATTATTCTCATCTCACCTTGCCTATTGTTTCTAATCATGCTTGCATGAAATTCTCACTTTATACTATCTGGCTTTTTCTACCCTCACACACTCTACTGAGGAAGGACTAGTGTTGTCCAAAAGCTCTGGCTCTATTTCTGGCTGTTTACTTACATTCACTTTTTAGCTGTTACTTATCAAATTTGTATCTCTACCGAGATCCAGCCGTTGTTTCCCACAGC
>NW_022741166.1:571461-576489 GCF_011630105.1 Anneissia japonica
TGTATATATATATATATTTGACCAAAAAAAAAAAAAAATCAAAAATGTCAATTATGATCTCTTTTTGGACAAAATATTTCAATAGCTTAAATAGCAACATGCATATTTTGAACAATTTGAGGCCAAAACTAGGTGTCCGTGACCAATGGTTATACAGGTATACACATACTATAAGGTCCTTTGTGTCAAAGGTCAGAAATGTCATTTCTGGTCACTTTTAGAAAAAAATGTTGCATTAGTGCAAATAGAGATATATATGTTCCGAACAAATTGAGGCTAAACTTAGGCCTCTATGACCAACGGTTAAGGAGATTTAAATATCCTACAGGGTACCTAAGGTCAAAGTTTATAAACTTCATTTCCGGCCACTTTAGGACAACATGTTGCATAATAGGAATATGCATGTTCTGAAACATTTAAGGTCAAAATTAGGTCTCTGTGGCCAACCGTTTTTTGAGATATGGATGATGCTGGATATCTAGGGTCAAAGGTCATAAATGTTTTTCTGGTCACTTTTGGGCAAAATTTTACATTAGAGCAAATAGAAACATGCATCTTCTGAACATTGTGAAGCCGAAACTAGGTCTCTATGAATAACAGTTTTGGAGATATGGATATTCCGGTTCACGTAGGCTCAAAGGTCTAAATGGCATTTCCGATCACTTTTGGACAAAATGCTTCATTAGAACAAAAAGCAACATGTATGTTCTCAACAATTTGAGACCAAAACTTAAGTCTGTACGATTTTCCATTGCCAAGATATATGGATCCCGTCTTTTTGAGGCGGTCATTTTAAATTCAAAATGGCGGCCATAGCAGGCGTCAGAACCTTGGCACACATTTTTTTTTAAATTCACACATATTAAAGATATTTTGTACCAAGTTTCATGCTTTGGTAATAAAGTGCACAACTTGGCCCTTAGCTGCTCTACTAAAATGCGCAACTTGGTGCTTTAGCTGCTCTACTATAGCAGTTAACTAGGGTATTTTCAATATCCTAAGGATTTAAGTCAAAGTTGCCGGTACAGGTATTCAAACCTGACCTCCTTGTTGTTTATGCAGAAACCTTAAACTGGGCCATTGAGGCTTCATTGGGAATAAAAATAATTTATAGAATTACGACAAGATGGTTTGCAGTTTACCTTATTGCACCATGATTGATTTTGAAAATATTTTTCAGAGATCCCATCTTGCCATTCAAATGCATGACAAGGATGTATTGATCTCTCTCATTTGCTAGAACTAATGAACTATGCGTGTGCAAAGTTTAGTGAAAGATTAGTTGCCTTTATCGGATATAAATTTCCAATGAAGCCTCAAATGGCCCTGTTGGTTAAGGCAACTGCCACTTCTTTTCACACTTGAAAATTCCATTTTTCAACATTCAAAATGTATGTATTATCATTACCGCAGGCAAGTTTATATTTTATTTTCATCCTCTATTTGCAATGGTTTTTTTCAATGTAATTTTATTTCATTTCAAATTTGTCACAGAAAACTTAATAAATCAACACTATCAGGGATGGATCCAAAGATGTCCTAAAGGTGGGGGAGACCGATATAGACCCTAGGGGGTCGGGGTATTCCCCGGAAATTTTTGTTTTCTAGACGCCTGGAAATAACCTCTGAGGCATTTTGGGCGATTGGTAATTTTTTTCTTCTTTTTTTCTCCTTTTTTACTTTCCAAAAGGGGACTCGGGAACGGCCATCCCACCTAAATCTGCCCCTGACTATCCTATCAAGATGACCACAAAATTCAAATTATTTTTTTTACAAATTAATTTTGTACATCAATTAATTTCAAAATTATACATAACTTACCAATCATAAAATGTTCAAACTTTGACACTATTTCATCAACTCGAACATATGCGTTGGTCTCTACCAACCGGATTTCTTCCTAAAATTATTTAATAAAGAGGAATATGGTCTTAACACTTAATGTGGTCTTAACACTTATTTTCTCGAGCTGTTATTCAATTTCAATCAAAAGGATAAGCACACAAACATATACAATACAAACAAAAAAATGAATTAAGTGTTTCACAAAATTTTTAAAATGGCTTGGTAGTATAGTATTAGAATTAATAGTAGTAGTAGTAGTAGTAGTAGTAGTAGAAATGGATAAGCACACAAACATATACAACACAAACAAACAATGAATTAAGTGTTTCACAAAATTTTTAAAATGGCTTGGTAGTACAGTATTAGAATTAATAGTAGTAGTAGTAGTAGTAATAGTAGTGCTATGGCAAACAGGATTGCAGATGTCACACTTTTAAGGCATATAACAGACAAGCTTCTGGAAACGGGAAGGTGCAGATTACTTTGTACCCAGCATGCGACACCATACTAGAGGTATGTCTATCCTCAAGTAGGTATACATCATGCTTCGAGGAAAGCATTAAAGGCAGTTCCAAGACGCATAAGGGAGTTCAACTGCAACTGATCTGAACTACTTGGTCGTAAAAGTACTCTGTGCCACCAGGAATCTGCTCACCTCAGCCAAGAGTGTGTGATACCCTCTGTGCAATGGGTATCCCACCTTAATACACATTTCATGCACACTACCTGTACAAGCACAAACAACCTTATCAAGTCCTATGGTGATGGGCAACTTGTGAATGTGGCAGGTTATGACATTGGAAGATGCTAACCAGAAGCCTGCACATAGGTGGCATGGGACACTGGTCACTTCGTTGTAGATTAGCAGTATTATGTTTATTAGCGTCTCACCCTTTTACAAAGGCCTGCCAATACTGGCTTATGGGTGAATCTTCATTATAAATAACAATGATCTACTGTTTGTGCGTTGTCATGTTCTCGATAGCATTTCGCCCGCCAATGGTGCAGTTTACGCCCAGCTTAGTGTAGACAAGGAATAAACTGAAAAATCACAGATTGCTTCGCCATGACGGACAGAAGTTGGTTCTTCACTACATATTGTATCATTTACAAGATAGAAAATAGCACACACTTGAATCACCTAACTGAAGGCACTAGACTAAGGACTGGGTTGCAGGCTTTCTTTTCATGGAGTATTCTTTAAAGCTTACAAAAATAATTGAAAAACAAAAGGGTAGAGTGTGAAATTTTCTTGTTGAAACATTGATAAAGGTTAAAATAATTCTCAAACCAGTAATGCCCTTATCTTAAAAAAAAAACAAGACAAGACAGGGTTGTAGGTAAAAAACTAAGAGTGGGTGATAACATTGGAAAACTTTAAATAATAAGAGTGGATTTTAAGAACGGAAAAGTTAGTTAAAAAGGGTGGGCGGAGGGCCATGAAATTAGCTCTAGACTGGGTTGAAAACTTCCAAGTCTGGTTGGCCTCGCCCACCTCAACTACATCCCTGTGTACATACATGTAAGAAACTCTGCAAGTTATTTACTGGTTAATTATGTAAAAAATTTAAATAATGTAAATCATTATTCAAACAAGGTAAAATAAAATAGAAATAAAGAAAAAAATTGTCAAAAAAGTCAAACAAGGTATAATAAAATATAAATAAAGAAGAAAATGTGAAAAAAGGTGTGCCCTTTTAATTTGGCTAATTATAATGCGTTCTTCATATTCCTGATTTAAGAATTTATTCTGAATCTGTTATTGTATAGAGTATATTTGTATAGTCACCTCTAACTATCATATTTTACAGTATTAGCTGAAAAAGATCTAAGAAAAAAAACACCCAAAGGCTTACAGAAATGACAACTGGCTTCTGGGTATCCTTGTGTAATTCAGCCCCACCAGACTCGTTTTTCAATGTGATCCCTTTGCCATGGCTTGAGATGATAAAGAAGAAACTGCTGCTGTTCTCGGCATCCTTTTTTACATCATCAATGATTTCCCACAATTCTTCTGGTGTCCGTGTGTCTTCAAAGAATTTAAACGTAAACTCTCTATCTTTAAAGAAACGACTAATGTTGCGTTTGTCTACTAGTACACCTTAAAGATAAAAATTGACTTATACTTAATATTCTGTAATTCTTTTCTGACAATTACAAAACAAACTTGACATATTTTATGTAAAACAAATGCGGAACTTTCAAATATCGTATTTACTAAAACCACTATGCAATTTATCATAAACTCTACAAAATTAAATGTTTTTTTGGCAAATCAAAATCCTCATTATTATTAATATTATGAAGAAGGTACACACATAAGGTATAATATAAATTTGATAATTTGATTGTCTTTGTACTTTCCTCTCAATTGTTGTCATTTGATTGTATTTTACTGTATGTGTTGCTGGGCCCTGGGGGAATAACAGTGTGTTTGTACTGATCAATCAAACCAGGGTAAAGATAAAATAAATAAAAAATAAATAAGTGTCACTTACCATCTCGAAGACGTCCTCTATCGTCTCTTTTATTAACAAAGATTGAGATATACACGACATATCCCTTACCAGTAGGATAACAATCGCCTTGGTCTTTGCGAACAGAAATCCCAGGTGTATTGGTTAAACCAGGAGATGTTACATACGGTTCTGCATCCATAGCTAATATTGAATAAATAAAGCAAATGAAATTTAATAATAGTAGTCAGTAAGTTTCAAAGGGGGTTCATATTTTCACATCATTGGGCCACATTCAACTAAGCCTCGCAAAGATTTTTAAAAAATGCCAAATTTCAAATGTCTTGGAGTTAATTTCAACAAGAAAATTCTGGAAAAGGGTGATCTTGAAGCCCCTGGCTAAGGGCTGACCAGCGTCATAATATAAGCTCTGTCGATGTCATAGTCATCATCATCATCTGTCGATGTCATAGTCATCATCCCTATAATCAACACTAAAAATAGTTATGTGATTTGTATCTTTAAAAAGCTTATAACGCTATTAATGGGCTGGAGAAGTACAGTAGTTAAGTCTCTGTCGTACTGTACTGTTTATTACCCTGTCTCTTATACACATCTAGATGTGTATAAGAGACAGGTGTGTGTGTGTGTTGTCCGAAAGCTCTGGTTCTATTTCTGGCTGTTTACTTACGTTTACTTTTTAGCTGTTGCTTATCATTTTTGTATC
>NW_022741166.1:576789-582168 GCF_011630105.1 Anneissia japonica
GAAGAGCTTAGATTGGTACCAGATAAAATAATTTTGTTATCAACATTAATACATTATGCTAATTTTCATCTTTTTAAGCGCATAAGACAGTGCAAATTATTTCTGTGACAGTCTTTTGAAGTGTGTAAAGATCCATTTTATCCCATACATATTCAAAATATTGGGGGGGATGACTCAATGGACCATCCCCCCTTGTCAAATATTGGGGGGATATATCCCCTCCATCCCCCCGGGATCTACGCCTATGGGCTTGATAGCATCATAATATAAGCTCTGTCGATGTCATAGTCATCATCCCTATAATCAACACTAAAAATAGTTATGTGATTTGTATCTTTAAAAAGCTTATAACGCTATTAATGGGCTGGAGAAGTACAGTAGTTAAGTCTCTGTCGTACTGTACTGTTTATTACTAGTGAATGGAGACACTTATTTTTTAAATTTATTTTTTAATCTCTTCTCCCCATGCAATAAAAGTAATATCATTATCAATATCATTACTTTAAACTTGAAAATTATGAATGTTATTGATTATCCTAGTCAGATGTGTTTAGGCAATTTAACAGAACAGACATTTCATTCAGATAAGGTCATTTATACTCTACACAATGTGAAAGAGAACCCAAGCAATTGGACCTTTGTATGACATTTGCGAATGTTTAGTCCATTGGGCCAGCGGGATTTGCTTGAGAACACAAAGATGACAAAGTGTGCACTTGTTTTTATTGATAATTCACTCACGACGGCATTAGGCCGCCAACTGCCCAGACAAAGTGGATACTTTAATCTGTTGGTCGATGGTCATATGATGCCTGGCTTAATGCAACACCTGCACAAATAATTGAAAAGATCTACAAATCACTTACATTCTTGTTTTTGTATAATTGTAAGAACAAGATAAATGAAACATTATAAAAAATATTAAACAAATATTTATTAAAGCATTTTTCTAGCATAAATTTCAATTTTTCATTTTTTATTTGTTATTCTTTACATGAATGAGAAATTTGTAAATAAAATACATAAATAGACAAGGATTTAATTTGAAGGGAAAAAAATAGATACAGTTAAACTTAATTTCTTTTTTATATAGAGAACTTAAATGCATTTTTAAAGTATTGGATCCACCCTGATAAGCTTTAACCCAATCTGATATTTCATTACCTTCATTTCTCAGTTTTTCTTCATATTGTGTGACTACCTCCACCAGTGTTTTATGTTTAATTTTTTGTAACTGCTCTTTAAGCATACTATACTCGCCAATAGTAAAAATTCTTCGCTTCTCTTGAGCAGATAAAACATCTTCCATGGTGTCCATATTTTCAACTTCCCGTGCCCTAAATCCTCCATAATCATCAGTTCTAAGGCGTTTCTTGTATAACATGACTTCTTCTTCATCCAAGTCACGACAAATATGGTCCATCAAATCATCATGTATTTTCTTGGCTTTTTTTTCCATGTCTCTGTCTATATGGTTTGTTCAGCTTGTGGTATTCCTTCAAAGTTACGAAAATCACACAATAATATATTGCAATATATTTATATTATATTTATATTTTTACAAAATTATAAGAAAACAAAATAGATAAAACAATATACAACAACATATAAAAAAAAAACTAATAATTTAACAATACTGGCAGAAAAATATAAAATCCAATTGTAACTATAGTAACTACCAGCCAGGGATATTTATACTTGTATAAAAACTCATATGCACAATACTGAAAATTTGAGGTTTGACTGTGAAACATGATGGTGCCGCGCATACAATTATTGTAGCACCCTGAATTTGCAGTATTATTCATTTTTTACGTATTACATTTATTTGTAAATTACTGAAGCATAATTCGTAGACGTGTGTGTTAAGCTACATTGATCTTCATTTTCATGTTTGTGAGTATATACAGGTGTTTTTAAAACTGCCTTGCATATTTTCTAAACTGTATAACAATCAGTGGCGTAGAAAATTATTATTCATTGGATGGGATGATTGGCGTGTGTCTTAAGTGTCTTAACAGGCGCGGGGGGGGGGTGCAGGGGGAACTGCCCCTCCCCTGACGGTTTTTACCGGGCTGACCAAGCCGTCGTACCGGGCTGGGTAATAAGAGAAAAGAAAGAGGGGAGAGGGAGAGAAAGAAAAAGAAGAGGAAAAGAAAAGGAAAGAAAAAGAAAAGAAAAAGAAAAAGAGAAGAAAAAAATAAACAAGAATAAAAAGGAAGATATCATAATGACCAGACTCACAACACCTTCTCCACTTCAAAAACTGTCATAACTCCATCTATGCTGCCCAATGGCGTAACCACTGGGGGACAAGGGGAAATATTTATTTTTGAAAAATCTTTCCCACCCCTTTATAAATGCCCTTTTTATCCACTGAAAGTGCCTAAAAACCTCAAATTTTAGGGACTTTTGATCAATTCCAACGAAATTAGAATTAAAAACACCGGGGGACAAGGGGAAAATATCCATCTTTGGAAAATCTTTCCCCACCCCTTGACATATGCATCCTCTGAAGGTGCCTAAAATTCTCAAATTCTTTGCCCACATTTCTTGTTACGGTAGGCCAATTTCCTCTATAAATTGCACATTTTAGGGAGTTTTCATCAATTCCGACGAAATTAGAATTAAAAACACAAAAATATTTTGCGCGTCGCACGCATTTTTTAGGGCTTTTTTAGGTTTATCCTTTTAAGTTGTTTAAACACATAATGGTCCCAAACTCAAGAAAGACAAATTAAAGATAGATCGTTTTTACCTAAAAGTAGGGCCTCAATGTGTACTGATGGTGAAAGAATATGTTTGTAATAAATAAAACCATGATGAAAATGCTTATATTTAGTTTCAAACACACGTGTGTGGCCTATATTATAAATAAGATAAGCCCTATGTCGAGTGGGGTGGGGTGGGTATGGTAAATTACTAACCGGGAAAATAAATACCCACTCTGACCCAAGATCCCTGTTACGCACCTGGTGTTAGCTCCAATGTGTGCCCTTGTGCGGACAGGGGATGTGTCCCCCTCTAAAGCTGGAAACCTTGTTTTTGCAGAATAAATTGATGCAATTTGCTATTATAGGCCTAATCAATAAATTCCTCATCAACCGATATAACCTTAAACATTCTTGGAATTGACATAACATTGCTGATGTCGTACACACCCTTCAGTGTGAAATGTGCGCATAAGACAGTGCAAATTATTTCTGTGACAGTCTTCTGAAGTGTGTAAAGCTCCATTTTATCCCATACATAGTCAAAATATGGGGGGGATGATACAAGGGGGTGATACAATGGACCATCCCCCCGCCCCTTGTCAAATATGTTTTTGCAAAATAAATTGATGCAATTTGCTATTATAGGCCTAATCAATAAATTCCTATGCATATTATATGACTCTACTATAATAGTAGTCATTTTCATGAGATCCGTGACTAATTTTAGGATACCTTTTTTTCTCGATGGATTTGGCACGATGGACCAATTTAGATAGAATATAGCTCCTATATACCTCCCAGATATGTGGGGGGGGGGAGTCCCGTCTGGGGGCGTTTTTCAAAATGGCCGCCTGTGGATTTGGACGCCTGTACCTCGATAACCACTGGTCAGAGAGACTTTATTTTGGTCTCAAACTGTTCACAATATGCATGTTCCTCTTTGTTGTAATCATAGAGCTATTAAACAACTAGAGTGCTGACAAGATGGCGAAGCAATGCAGAGTTGTGTATGTGTACCATCCAAGATGGCCGCCGTAGGAAAGCGCCACCTTCAGGCTTACTATCATATTATTACCATAAATAAGCCCTCTGACTGACTATTATTTCATTAATGATAATTGGTATTGATAATAACAAAATATTAAACTATCGTAGCCAAAAAGAGGCCAAGTAGAGCATCTTATTAAAAAAAAAATTAAACTTGTGTACATTACACCCATACACCGCAACGCTCGAGTTTCAAACATACGGGTAACTAGCTATACTGAACTTTCCGTGCAAATTGAGGGCGCCATTGAAAGTGATAGGGCTTATGCGAAATTTTATTGGCTGAATCTATGGCAGCCATCTTGGATGGTACACACACAGAGCACTGCGTATTTCAAACATCGAATACATTGCAGTTAGCGCTCTAGTATTCTTATTATATCTCTATTGTTGTAATAACCTTTTTATCAAAAAATGGCGGGAAATGCGACTTTTTGAAAGTGTGACCTTTGATCTTGTATTGTCATATCTCGGTCACAGAGACTCATCAGGAGATTTATGTTTATTTTCGTCTTATATTCAAATAGGGACCGGAAATGGTACATTCCGACCTTTGACCTAATGTAGGGTCATTCCATGTCAAATCAACCAGATTAAAAAAAAAATTCCTCTATGACCATCTCAGATTTTGATGAAACATTTTGAAAAATGATCCACTATATGAAAAACCAACCAAAAAAAATTAGCCTTATAGGATATATAGTTTCTTTCCGAGATATTGAGTCCTCAAAAAATGGGCGTGGTTCTTCAAGATGTGCAAACGCACTACTACTTTACTTCAACTTTGGAAGCTTATAACTCGGGATTGGTAATAGCTATCAAAGTCAAACATGGTATTTTAACTTACATTTCGCCATATTTAGATTAACAGATATCCCTTTCCCTTTGAAGTTATCTGCACTCAAAGTAGCCACTTTGTTTAACGATGCAATTTTTTTGTGATTTTCGAGGTCACCCTGAGTCCATATGAGTGGGTATATACCCCTCATATTACAGATGTATTATATATGTGTGGTTGTCTCTAGCCACATGCGAGCGCAGACTGATCAAATCAATTGAAATTAAATGGCATATATTCAAAGTTGGGACCAGATCTATAAAAGAGAAAAACAACGGATCGTAATGTGGACAGTTAAAATCTTTTCTTAAATTTATCCCAGTTAATCAGATATATTAGATCTACCTATAAACCAAATTTCAGCTTTAGTACTCAGCTCCTTCATGGTTAGATACTAGGCCTATGTTGAAAACTACACATATTTTAACAAAATCGGAAACAGGGACGTATCCAGGGGGAGCCGTGGGAACCGCGGCTCCCCCCTTTGTACACAGTGTTAAAATTTTAAAGCTTATTCTTGAGCCAATACAAATTCTTTCCTGGGATCACTTAAAATAAATACTTCTAAACATGTAAATATGCATCAGTACACGTTATACATAGGCCTAATAGAACACATAAGCCTAAGCGTGATTTTAAAAAAATCTTAAATCCCTAAATCTCAGGCCAGGTCTTTTAAGATAGAAATGCGATACTGTGGTTCAATTTCGTTTTTATCCTTTTGCAAGTTTCTTTAAATGTTTGTTTAATAATACTACTACTAATAGTAATAACACATCT
>NW_022741166.1:582206-587920 GCF_011630105.1 Anneissia japonica
ATAATAATAATAATAATAATAATAATAATAATAATAATAATAATAATAATAATAATAATAATAATAATAACAATGATGATGATGACGATAGTAATAATTGATATTAATATTAATAACATTACAAAGTGAAGAAAATTGTGCTAAATGCGAAAAAAAGTTGTGATTTGTTGATCATAATACAGTATACCGTATATAGTTAAAGCTTAGTAAGCTATATTTAGGCCTACGTTGTCCTGGATATTAAGTAGATCCCTGATAAAAGATCATGAGAAATTTGTTGGCGTTTCATTTTGACTATAATGGTAATGTGATGATGATGAATTTTACTATATAAAAGTGTCATTTCCGGCCATTTCGAGAGGTACTATTTCCTCAAATTTTCTCACATCAGCCCCAGCCATGGTGGGGCTAAGGTGGTTGTGAAATCCCGTTTTTGAAGTAGCCCTATGTAAAGTACATACTCAAAGACAATGTTTTTAAGCTTTTTTCTATGGTATTACACACACACATTAATACGAATAAGATCTCTATGGTTGTCAAAAATCCCTGATAAAAGATCATGTTTGTTTAATAATAATAGTAATAATAATAATAACAATGATGATAATGACGATAGTAATAATTGATAATAATATTAATAGCAATAAAAAGTGAAGAAAATTGTGCTAAATGCGAAAAAAAAGTTGTGATTTGTTGATCATACTATAGTATATATAGTTAAAGCTTAGTAAGCTATAATTAGGCCTAAGTTGTCCTGGATATTAAGTAGATCCCTGATAAAAGATCATGCGTTTCATTTTGACTATAATGGTAATGTGATGATGATGAATTTTATTATATAAAAGTGCCATTTCCGGCCATCTCGAGAGGTACTATTTCCTCAAATTTTCTCACCTCAGCCCCAGCCATGGTGGGGCTGAGGTGGTTGTTAAATCACGTTTTTGAAGTAGGCCTATGTAAAGTACATACTCAAAGACAATGTTTTTATGCGTTGTATACACACACATTAATAAGATCTCTATGGTTGTCAAAAATCCCTGACAAAAGATCATGAGAATTTCTTTTGGCGCTTCATTTTGACTAATAGGGATGTGATGATGATGAATTTTACTAAACGTGTCATTTCTGGCCATCTAGAGGTACTATTTCCTCAAATTTTCTCACCTCAGCTCCAACCATTGTGGGGCTGGGGTGGGTGTCGACTTACAAAATGTCCTCCCCCTCCACCTTTCAAAACAGATATGTGCCCTTCCCTGGGTATGACATTAAACTCCATCGAGTCGGCTCCTGATGTATGTCTTAGTGACTGCTGTTTGTTTTTAGGATGTTATCTGGTTTTTCATGTCCATTTTTCGTGATTATGGCTATTCTGGATAAAGAATGTTTTGAGCAGAGGTGGATTCAAGGCACTCCCCCTCACCCCTTCATTTTTTAAGGAAAAAAAGGAAAAATATATTCAAATTGAAGTGCGAGAGTGTAATTTCCGGCCATCTAGAGATGCCCTAATCATAAATTTTCTTACCTCAGCCCCAACCATGGTGGGGCTGAGGTGGGTGGTTCCTCGGTCTGTGAAAGTCCCTCCCTGGTTCACCTCTCTTTCGAATTCCTGGATTTGCAACTGTTGATTTATTATATAATTATTTTTTCGCTTATTTATAATGCGTCTATTGCAATTTTCACTTTATCCTCTCAAACAGTCCTAAGAGCGTTCAGAGTGCGCTACTTCACAGGGGGATTCGCCCCCTTGACCCCGCCGGGGTCATACGTAATTCGCATAACGGCTCTCCCCTTTCAAAATCCTGCCTACGTCCCTGATCGGAAATCACGAAAGTTTTTAAGAGTTGAGTCATTTTATGCTAACTCAACAAATGCATTACACCATGGGTCATTATTTTTTTAATTTTTTTTTCACACTGACTCAGTGATATAGATATCTATGTGAACTGAAAAACCTGAAATTTTGAGACTCGCTAATTCATTCGTTTTCCTCTAGCGGCATTTTGAGGTTGAGGGGGTGGCCTCTCAACAAATGCATTAAAACATTACAGGTCATAGATTTTTAATTTTTTTCCACCCTCCGGCTTTGTGAATAGAAAAATCTGAAGTTTTGAGACTCAAATTCCGTTTTCCCGTAGCGGCAATTCAACATAAAGGGGTGTCCCTCAAATTAACTTTGATTTTCATATGCTAATATCATCATACAACTCCTTTAACCTTCAGTGCTGTAGGACACCTTTTTACTGCTGATTCCACCTCCTGTGTCATCGTCATTCTCTTACTCACCATCGCCATAAATCTTGAGAATGCAGGAAAGTGCATATCCCGCCTAGAACACACCCATTTGTTGACAATGCTCATAAACTAGATCAGTAGCGGATTCAAGTGGAAGCCTCCGCCCCCTTCCCACCCCATTTTTAATTATATAAAAGTAGTAGTAAAAAAGTACCGGTAGTAGTGCCACAGAGTGGCACCAACGGAGAGGCTGGGTAGGGCCCCCGTCGGAAAGAGTGTTCCTTCCCGAATGTCGGGGAGAAAAACCACAATTCATCGGGGAGAAAAAAAATGTACATTTTTTCTTAAATCCATTAATGAAGCCTTTGAAACGCCCAAATTGTCATATTTTCAGGGCCCCCTGGAACACTTTCGAGAGTTTTTGAGCGACCACCACCCCACTCTTTCGTTGGGGACATCGCCCCTCCCCCCCCCCCCCACCCCCGATGGGCAAACCCTGGTGTACTCCAGTAGACCTGTCTCTTATACACATCTAGATGTGTATAAGAGACAGGTGCCCTGACAAACTTCAATCTTCTTTCACGGTCCTATATTCTGGAACTCACTTCCTATTACCATAACTAATTCTCATAATCTTTAAAAAAAATTGAAAACTCGCTGTAAAACAACATTTGCTTAATATCAATCAATAGTTTTATACTTTGTCTTTTCTCACGATCTTAAACACTGTCACATCTTTGTCAAAATTCACAAAGAACCATGGCAAAATACCAGGATAACCCATAAAGCTGAAGAACAGCTGAATTCCAATGGGGTCCTACAAACAAGAAATGTTTAAACTCATTTAATTTGTTAATACACTTGATAATAGATGGTAGATCATTCCAGTCTTTGAATAGTATTAAAATAGTATTGCTGTTGTTCAACAATCTTTGTAAAATTATCTGCTAAATAAGGAATATCCACATCATTGAAAATTTTAAAAGCATGGACCAGCCTAAGAAATTTAACCCTATCGCTTATATTAAGAAATCTAAGTAAGGAAAGTTCTTTCAGCCCGATGTGTGCTCTTGGGGCAAGGTCCAAAATAAACCTTATGATCTTATTTATGATCTGAAAATAATGAACTCCGTTTTTTGTGGATGCAGATAACTTATTCTCGACCAACCAGTTGTTGCACAGTTTCATATTTTACCCTAGTTTATTGGAAATGACTATAATGGGTCTCGATTAGACTTGCCACAAAAGTCTCATATTTTCGCGCCGCACCTTTAGGCTCTAACGATCAAGAGGATAGTCATTAAGAAAATGTAGGTAGCGGTAGCTTTTACTACGAAGAAATGGGAATTCCGAACTAAGCAATGAGCATGCGCAGTAACCAAATAACGTCCGTGAATTATTTTTAAAAACCACAATGAGCATGCGCTTGAAAGTAAGTAACGTTACCAAGCCATGTCTAGCATGCGCAGTTGCCAAAAAAAATGTCTCAGTAACCAAAAGCGGCTGTTAAGACGTCTTAAGAACCAAATAGCGGCTGCGAAGAGGGAATGATTACCAAGAAATCGTCCTAGGAACCAGCGGCTGCTAAGAGCAGGGGCGGATTTAGGGGGGGCGCGCTTGTTCGCCCCCCCCCCCCTTATATCACAAAAAAAAACTGCTCCGGGCTAGCCTATTATACTCATTATGCCTGGTTGTCTAGTGAAAAATGAGCAAAAAAAACCATTTCTTTAAGTTTTTGAGACCATCCCTGCACAAAAGGTATCACAGCCCAAAAGTACACTGTAGCTAGTTTTCAGCTCTCCACATGCAGTAAGTGTTGAATTATTAAGATGATCCCTAGACATTCACCAACATTACAGGATGGCATGTAACGTTATCTCTCAACAGATGATAGTTTGATCGTTCAATCTGGTAGAACATTTTAATTCAATATACTTTATTTCAATAGAACTTTTATATTCAATAATTAAACACTGGTGATCTTCAATGCTGTAGGTAGGCTAGTCTAGGCCCTAGGCGGGGCGCTAGTGTCTCATCTAGGCTAGGCTAGACCTAATTAACTTTTCAGGACCCGTGAGTTGATTTTTTTTTTTTTTTATGTTACAATAAGAAAATTAGAATTTTGAAGAACGTCATTAAAACACACTTTCAGTTTCGGGAAAGCTTACTTCCTGCCATCTAGGAATCAAAATTTTCCCAGGGGATAATCCCCGGACTACCCTTTCTTTTTGGGATTTATCGATTCATGAATCGAAAGAATAGGCGTGCAACTACTCATTTATTTATGTATGTATACACGCATAAAATAAGACATGAGAAAAATTTACCTGACCGTTTTCAAGAGGGAAAAACCTTAAATTTTGAAGAACTTAAAAAGTCATTTAAAAGACATTTCAGAAGTCAGGAAAGCTCATTTCCCGCATTCTAGAAATCGAAATATTTCCGGGGTAACCCCGACACCCTTTTTCTTGGGAATTCATTGATTCATTAAATCATTTTCAAGAGGGGAAAAAATTGAATTTTGAAGAAATAAAAAGTAATTAAAAGACACCTCAGAAGTCGGGAAAGCTTATTTCCCGCCTTCTAAGAATCAAAATTTTCAAGGGGGAGAACCCCCGTACCCCCCTTTCTTTTTTGAAATTTATTGATTCATGGAAAAAAAAATCGTATGCTTACTCAATTTGTTTATGTATGTAAACACACATAAAATAAGACATGAGAAAAATTTACCTGGCCGTTTTCAAGAGGGGAAAACCTATTTTCAGGGAACCCTGCGTCTAGGGCCTACTACTACTACTAGAAATTGCAAGTACAACTGCATATAAATGTTCTTCGAACAAAATTATTTATGCGAGTCAAGTGAAAATAATTAATAATAAAAATATTACAAATAATATGAGAACGACCCATTGTCTATATTAGAACACTTCTCATTGGGTAACAAAGTCGTAATTTTTCATTTTTGTCAAAAAGTGTCTATAGTGGTAAATTATGGTTAAGTTTTTTTTTTTAATAAAGTTTCAAAAATGTCTATGTATGTGGAAAATATAGTTGATTAACAAAGGTTACAATTTTTATTTTGAAGACTGCATGGTCTAGGAAGTGTACATTTTTTATGGGGCAAGTTTCCAAGGGCGGGTTTTCTAGGGGCGAGTTGACAGCCAAAGAGTGTTGCCAAAGTGCGAGCCAGCGTGTTATTTGATCACAAGTGCGAGACATAGCAAGTGTGAGCCAGCGAGCCAGACGTCACCAGGGTTGCCATTTGGCCTTTTTGACGGCCAGATTCCTCAAATACGGCCGTATAAAAATTTGCCTGGCCGCGTTTGAAAAGTAACGGCCAAACTATATTTGGCCGAATTTTTGAATTTACATTTTTTTTTCAAGTTTGGATGTGTTGTTTTTGTTAGATTAAATTCTATATTTGATTCTAATCACAGTGGCGGGTTCAGGGGGTGGGGGTTCGTTCCCCCCCCCCCCCCCCC
>NW_022741166.1:588067-589867 GCF_011630105.1 Anneissia japonica
TTATTTTGAACATTACCATTAGAAAAATGTTTAAAAATCCACACTATCCTATACCTTACACTTTTAAACTGATTGTACTGTAGGCCCTACCAGAGAGAGAGGTACGGTACATTCCCAATACATTATGGTCTTCCACTTGTATAGCACATGATACAGTGCATAGCAAACGTTATGTAACCACTAATAATACTCAGGTCCAGTGGCGTAGGTATGGGCAGTGCAGTCAGTGCACAGCATTGGGGCCCGGGGCTATTGGGGGCTCATTCAATAGGTATAATGATCTAAAAATGTAACTTAAAAAAAATCATATTCAAACTTTAAAAGAACCCTTCAATAATATTAGGTTTTAGAGACTATAGTTATTGATTATATTCATTACAATTTTCCTATTAGGTCTACCTATTTCCCAAACGCTGCAAGTAAAAAAAAAAAACAATACAAGCCCTTACGTATACGATGGACTAATATACTTTTTGAAATCACATTTCTAAAGCAATACAATATCGTCACGCACATTTTGTGTTTGTGGTACAGTATTTTAAAGTTGGTTCAACTATTATTGTTTACGTTTTCAAACACTTCAGATAATCATAACTTCATGAATACATTTTAGATTCAGTTCACTGCAAGTAGGTCGATGACTGTTCTATTATTGAATGGTAATTGTTATCATCGTGATGGAATATACAATACCTGAATTTGCGCCAGGAGAATCAATTAGGGGGGTCTATATGTATTTTGCCCAACCTGTCGTGAAAATGTATTGAATACTAGGTGCGTGATTCACTAATGCACTTTTTGAAATCACATTTCTAAAGCAATAAAATATCGTCACGCACATTTGTATTTGTGGTATTTTAAAGTTAGTTCAACTATTATTGTGTACGTTTTTAAACACTTCAGATCATCATAACTTCATGAATACATTTTAGATTCACTTCACTGCAAGTAGGTTGATGACTGTTCTATTATTGAATGATAATTGTTATTATCGTGATGGAATATACAATACCTGGATTTGCTCCAGGAGAATCAATTAGGGGGGCCTATATGTGTAATTTTGCCCAACCTGTCGTTGAACTGAATATTCAGTGCGTGTGAAAACACTTGCAAAATATATTTGCAAGTTGTTCTCCAGTGGGACTCGAACAATGACCTTTCAGAGGTCAAATTGCTGTCAAGATTATGAATTGGCTGCTTCGCAGCAACTAGCAAGTAGTAGAGCCAGGATATTCCACATTTAATGTCGAAAAATACGTGCCTTACGCTGAAGAGTTAGGATTAGGCTAACTATTATCGATATATCGTACGGTACTCATGTTTTACTAAACCATATAAAATAGCCACACACTGGCGGCAGTAGTAGAAAGACCTAGCTAAGCTATAGTGGAGGAGGGGAACGAATACAAATAAACTAGAAATTGCAAATTGCAAGTGAAGTGCTGCGAAGTAAACTGCATAAAATGTTCTTCGAACAAAATTATTTATGCGAGTCAAGTGAAAATAATGAATAATAAAAATATAACAAATAATATGAGCACGACCCATTGTCTATATATTATTAGAACAGCGTTGGTACAATAGTGTTTTGCTGCAGTGACATCTCTCTGCTGGCGATGGCTCGCTGCTGCTGGCGATGACTCGCTGCTGGCGAATCGATCTGCGCATGTGTAAAAATGGTATTTATTTCCGCAAACACTATGCCAGTCTACAACAAGCGTCGCCTAAATGTAATAATTAGCACGTTGAAATAGGCTAGTAAATAAGTTTAACTGGGTTCGTAAATAATATTGTCCTCAA
>NW_022741166.1:589873-590874 GCF_011630105.1 Anneissia japonica
CTGAGACATGAGCCGATTAAACGTAGAAATAGGAAACCTAGAAATATAGTAAAAACGCTGAATAGTATTCCAGCGTCGCGACATGCCGACGTTGGTACGAGTAGGTTAGTCTACAAACGTCGCCTAAAGTAATTGATTTTACGCGGCAGAACGAAAGAAGGAAACTCCGCTTTTCAGTTGTTTCAGGCGATTGATTTTTGACAAACAATGACCTTTCAGAGGTCAAATTGCTGTCAAGAATATGAATTGGCTGCTTCGCAGCAATAAAAAAAATATTAAAATTAATATTATTATTATTATTAATATTATTAACAATAATGGTAAAAATGTGGTTTGGCTTAGTGGTTTTCATTCTGGTTGTTGAACTTGTAGGAAGCAGGAGTACAAACAACAAACAGTAACAGACCCCATTGATAGCAGAACGAACAAGGGAAAGAACAACGTAAACTAGATTAAGAGATGAGCATTTAAGTAATAGTGCTGTAGTAATGCTGCAACACTGTAAGAGAAAAAGATTGATTGGGCGTCGATATCCTGAAACATTCGTCCAGCAGAGGACCAGTGGTGGCGCCAGGACCTGCCCGACGGAGGGGCTAAAGGTCCCGACGGAGGGGGGGGGGGCTAGTGGAACCAATCGAGTCTCACTTGGCTGGGCCAGGGGGCCGCCCAAGGCCCCGGTGGGGTCCAGCCACGGATATATGATGAATTATGGCGAATTTTTATTACTTATTTTAATAGGCATCGAGTTACTATAATAAGACTTTATGTAGGCTATGCTTTCTAATGTTGAAATCAGCTTCCAAAACATTTTGAATAAAGCAAGAAACAAATAGTATGCAATATATTAACCATCTAATTTACTTTCAAATCCTCATTCTTGAAAGTGAAATTCTATATTTTGGAAATTTTGCATGAAATCTGTCAACCACGTTGTCATGGTCGAGGTTGCTTCACCTATTACGATGTATTCCAACCATCATGAGGCTATCTAAATGAGCATT
>NW_022741166.1:592564-640240 GCF_011630105.1 Anneissia japonica
TAAATGTTTTGTTGAATTGAATTGAATTGAATTGATTTAGGAATTTAAAGATAAGAATCATTGTTCCAATTATTAGGAAACATTTTGCGCAGTGATACATTTCAGTCCACACCACAACTATCTGGTACACGCCTGCTACTTCCAAATAAAGAAATTGTTTAAATTTATTCCCAGATCTCTACTCAGGTACTTCGCAACACCCTAAAAAAAATACCATACCTTCAACAATGTAAACTCTACAATATTTATTGCTCTATAGGAAAATACAGTTAGATATTTATTGAAAGAGCTAACTTAAATACGATAACAAAATGTACACATAGGATAAATTTGGAAGTAGCTGTATACACAAATTGAATAAGCTACAGAATTTGCGGCGTTTTTTTATAGGAAATATTTCTTGTTTATTTTTTTCTCATCATCTGCATATAATAATAATTTACATTCATTATCAATACCTTGGAAGATATATTATATTGATAACTTTCACACGTTTAAACAAGACAAAAGCGAGAAGTCAACGAGGATATTGTTCATTCACGCAGGGCGGAATGTAGGTAAGAATAGCCCCGGATAAAATGGCCCTGGAAAAAATGGCCCTGGAAAAAATGGCCCCGGAAAAAATGGCCCCTGTAAAAATGGCCCCATATGACAGGTAGGTAAAAATGGTCCCAATGAAAAATTCGGTAATAGAAATGATATATATTTTTTTTTTCTTCAAATATTTAAATACTGTATAAGCATGAATTGAATCAAGAAATAAAAAATGGCCCTCAATTATAAAATTAAAGAAAAAAAAATTAATAATAAATAAATAAATGTGATGATTTATGTTGATTTATTGATTATGTTGTTGCTATTTTTTAACATTTAAATGGAAAAAAAAATAAAAACTGTAATTCATGGCTTTTTATTTATCTTTGAATATTTTATCATTGAATATTAATTCTTGCAAAAAGTAAAATGTAAATGGCAATTTGTTTGATGTTAGATTCCTTTAAAAAACTAAATTAGTGAAGATAAAAAAATGCATATAATGACTCAAGAAAATCAGTTTTAATTCAGAATTTGATTATTGGGGCCATTTTTACCGGGGCCATTTTTTCCAGGGCCATTTTTTCCAGGGCCATTTTTCCGGAGCCATTCTTACCGAAAACCGCAGGGCGTATAGGCAAGCTAGGGCTCCATTAGTCCATTATTTTTCGTTTATGCTCGAGAGGTAAGTTTCAAAGGAAACTTAGGCATTTATCGGTTTATCCAGGTAAGTATTCACGAAATAGACATATTATATGATAACTTGGAAGAAATTAATATATTATATTGATATCTTGTAAGAAATTCATCTGGTTATCGCATATCATTAGTTGTTTTTATTTCTCTGCCTGAATGCTGTAACCATCATGGCTGTAACTCCTTTGTTGACAACCACTGATGCATATCAAGTACAGTACTATGCATATAATAGAGTCATTTTTATGAGATCCGTGACTAATTTTAGGATACCCTTTTTTCTCGATGGATTTGGCAAGATGGACCAATTTAGATAAAATATAGCTCCTATATACCTCCAAGACATGGTGGGGGTGGGGGGAAGTTACGTTTGGAAGCGTTTTTCAAAATGGCCGCCTGTGAATTTGGACGCTTGTATCTCGATAACCACTCGTCAGAGAGACTTTATTTTGGTCTCAAATTGTTCACAATATGCATGCTCCTATTTATTATAATACAAATTTTTATCAAAAAATAGCGGGAAATGCTATTTTTTGAAAGTTTGACCTTTGACCTTGTATTGTCATTCTCGGTAACTAATGGTCACAGAGACTCACAATTGATGGCAAATTGTTCAGGAGATTTATGTTTATATTCGTCTTAATGAAGAAAATATTCAAATATTGACCTGAAATGGTACCGGTACCTATTGTAGGGTCATTCCATGTCAAATCAACAAGAGTAACAAAAAAATTTCTCTATGACCGTCTCAGATTTTGATGAAACATTTTGAAAAATGAACCACTATATGAAAAACCAACAACAAAAAATTAGCCTTATAGGATATGTAGTTTCCGAGATATTGAGTCCTCAAAAAAGGGGCGTGGTTCTTCAAGATGTGCAAATGCAATTTACTTCAACTTCGTAAGCTTATAACTCGGGATTGGTACCGTAATAGCTATCAAAGTCAAATTTGGTATTTTAATTTATATTTCGCCATATTTAGATTAACAGTTATCCCTTCCCTTTTGAAGTTATCTGCACTCAAAGTAGCTACAGAAAAAATGCTACAGAAAAATGAACGAATTGGCGAGTCTCAAAATTTCACGTTTTCAGTTCACACTGAGTCAGTGTGAAAAAAAAAAATTATGACCCATGGTGTAATGCATTTGTTGAGTTAACATAGAATGGCTCAACTCTTAAAAACTTTCCCATTGCAGGCCCGTATCCGGGGGGGGGGGGGGGGCGTTGGGGCCCCCCCCCCAACAATTCGAAAAACGTCCACTAATTATATTTAAAAAAATGTGACCTTGTTCCCAGAATCATTATTAAAATGAATCACATAACAGTACAGTATTAAGATTGTATGAATGTACAAATGAGTTACAATAAGAATACTAGAGCGCTGACTCCACAAGCGCAATCTTTTGTACTGCCAGCAACATAACACAACAAACATACACACACACGTTATATGCACGTTATCGTCTAAGTGTATCTTCCCCAAACTACCAGCTGGTATGTCAGTGTATAGCAATGAAGTCAAAATGCTAGAATGACACCCCGGTTTAGACAAGTATAATCGTTCCTGTCGTAATGGTTTTTCTACTACTACTAAAAAATAAAAAATTCACTTGTGGCATTTTAAATTAGCCTTAATTTATTCTTATTTTGTTCTTAATTTTCCGCAATTTCGACAGCCTCATTCTTCTTATAAAATGTGCTCTTATAAAAAAATGTAAGTGATGTTGCTATTAAAACGTACAACGTTACTCGTATCATGATGATCCTTTTATAAAGTATACCCCGTCACGGGTTCAATGGATAGATAGCGTATACATTATACCTCTGTATATGTTTTCTGTCGATGCCAAGAATAAAAATGTTGATTAATTTGTTTCAAATGCTTCTAGTTGTTTGAATCAGCTCATTTACAGTCGCTTTTAATCCACTCTTTATATCAAACTTTGCTATTATTCATTTAAAAGCAGAATTGATTTTGAATTTTTATTCGTAATGGTTACGAATTTATACAGTATAGTATTTTTCATTTGGGAAACAATTTACTTGTTTCTCCATGTCTTCCATTGGTAATTTTTTGATAGGCCCTATCGCTGTGTTCACGGACATAGAGATTAACATGATAAAATGTCTTCAAATTAGTCTACTAGGACGTAAGAAAGCAAATTTTTCCGGAGACTTCTGCCCCTGGACCCCGACCGGAGGCCCTGAGCTTCCTCTGGCAAGCAGCCTGGTTGCTCGCTGCGCTCGCGAAACGCACCCCCCCCCCCACCATTCAACAAGCTGGATACGGGCCCGGATTGTGTTAAAATATGTGTAGTTTTCAACATAGTATCTAACCATGAAGGAGCTGAATACCAAAGCTGAAATTTGGTTTATAGGTAGATCTAATATATCTGATTAACTGGGACAAATTTAAGAAAAGATTTTAACTGTCCACATGACGATCCGTTGTTAAGAAACATAGGCGTTTTACTCTTTTATAGATCTGGTCCCAACTTTGAATATATGCCATTTAATTTTAATTGATTTGATCAGTCTGTGCTTGCATGTGGCTAGAGATAACTACACATATATAATATCAGTGAAGTAGAAAAATATTTTTCATTGGGGGGGGGGGATGATTGGCGTGTTAGCTAGTGTCGTAACAGGCGCGGGGGAAGGGGAAAACTTCCCCTCCCCTGACAGCTTTTACCGGGCTGACCAAGCCGTCGTACCGGGCTGGGTAAAAAGAGAAAAGAAAGAGGGGAGAGGGAGGGAAAGAGAAAGAAGAGGAAAAGAAAAGGAAAGAAAAAGAGAAGAGAAAAATAAAGACAAGAATAAAAGGGAAGATATCATAATGACCAGACTCACAACACCCTGTAATCAATTCTCCACTTCAAAAACTGTCATAACTCTTTTGATCTACGCTGCCCGATGGCGTAACCACTGGGGAACAAGGGGAAAATATCTATCTTTGAAAAATCTTCCCCACCTCTTTATAAATGCCCTTTCATCCCCTGAAAGTGCCTAAAAACCTCAAATTTCGCGCGCATTTCTTGTTAACATGGCCCAATTTTCTCTAAAAAATTGCACATTTTAGGGAGTTTTGATCAATTCCAACGAAATTAGAATTAAAAACACCGGGGGATAAGGGGGAAATATCTATCTTTGGAAAATCTTTCCCCACCCCTTGACAAATGCATCCTCTGAAAGTGCCTAAAATTCTCAAATTCTTTGCGCGCATTTCTTGTTACGGTAGTCCAATTTCCTCTATAAATTGCACATTTTAGGGAGTTTTCATCAATTCGACGAAATTAGAATTAAAAACACAAAAATATTTTGCGCGCTTGGCGCGTATTTTTTAGTTTTATCCTTTTAAGTTACTTAAACACATAATAGTCCCAAACTCAAGAAAAACAAAGTTAAGATAGATCATTTTAACCTAAAAAAGGGGCCTCAATGTGTATAGATGGTGAAAGAATATGTTTGTAATAAATAAAACCATGATGAAAATGATTATATTTAGTTTCAAACATACCTGTGTGTTCTATATTATAAATAAGATAAGCCCTATGTCGTATTGTTTTCTATATGGTGAGTGGGGTGGGGTGGGTATGGTAAATTACTAACCGGGAAATGAGGATTGTATGTTGCTTTTATTATTATTATTATTATTATTATTATTATTATTATTATTATTATTATTATTATTATTATTATTATTATTATTATTATTATTATTATTAATATTATTATTGTTATTATTATTATTATTATTATTATTATTATTATTATTATGACGACGACGATGATGATGATGATGACGATGACGACGACGATGTAATGATGTTGTTTGTACTGTTCTTTAATTTCATTAAAGAGGGCCCCTGAATATCAGTTAACCTACTGGGCTAAACTAGAGGGGTTACCCTCTTTAAGGATGGTTGAAATAAAAAATAAATAAATACCCACTCTGACCCAAGACCCCTGTTACGCGCCTGGTGTTAGCGCCAATGTGTGCCCTTGTGCGGACAGGGGATGTGCCCCCCACCCCACCTCTGAAGCTGGAAACCTTGTTTTTGCAAAATAAATTGATGCAATTTGCTATTATAGGCCTAATCAATAAATTCCTCATGAACCGATATAACCTTAAACATTCTTGGAATTGACATAACATTACTGATGTCGTACACACCCTTCAGTGTGAAATGTGGCTCTTGCAAGCACATCTAACATCTAAGGAAAGAAGAGCTTAGATTGGTACCAGATAAAATAATTTTGTTATCAACATTAATACATTAAGTTAATTTTCATCTTTGTAAGCGCATAAGGCAGTGCAAATTATTTCTGTGACAGTCTTGGGGGGGGGGGGTATGATACAATGGGGGATGATATAATGGACCATCCCCCTTGTCAAATATTGGGGGGGGGATATATCCCTCCCATCCCCCCCCGGGATCTACGCCTATGTATAATATATCTGTAATATAAGGGGTATATACCCACTCATATGGACGCAGAGTGACCTCGAAAATCACAAAAAATTGCATCGTTAAACAAAGTGAGTTGGCATGGAATGACCCAACTCTTAAGAACTTTTGTGATTTCCTATGATGTTGAAATATGTGTTTTCAACATAGTATCTAAGTACCAAATCTGAAATTTGGTTTATAGGTAGATCTAATGTATCTGATTAACTGGGGTAAATTTAAGAAAAGATTTTAACTGTCCACATGATGACGATCCGTTGTTGAGAAACATTGGCGTTTTTCACTTTTATAGATCTGGTCCCAACCTGGTCCCAACTTTGAATATATGCCATTCAATTTTAATTGATTTGATCAGCCTGCGCTTGCATGTGGCTAGAGACAACTACACATAGATAATATATCCGTAATATGAGGTGTACATACACACTCATTTGGACGCAGGTTGACCTTGAAAATCACCAAAAAATTTGCATCGTTAAAAAAGTGGCTAATTTAAGTGCACTTCAAAAGGGAAATGGTAACTATTAATCTAAGGCCATATTTGGGAAATATGGAAAAAAATAAGTTAGAATACCAAGCTTGACTTTGATAGCTATTACCAATCCCGAGTTATAAGCTTCCAAATTTGAAGTAAATTGCGTTTGCACATCTTGAAGAACCCCGCCCCTTTTTGAGGACTCTTTTTAGTGGGTCTTAGAGGATTTTTTTTTAATCTGGTTGATTTGACATGGAATGACCCACAATAGGTCAAAGGTCGGAATGTACCATTTCCAGTGGCTATTTGAATATTTTTTTTCATTAAGACGAATATAAACGTGAATCTCCTGAACAATTTGCAATCAATTGTGAATCTCTGTGACCAGTAGATACCGAGATATGACAATACAGGGTCAAAGGTCAAACTTGTATTAAAATAAATAGCAACATGCATATTGTGAACAATTTGAGACCAAAATAAAGTCTCTCTGACCAGTGGTTATCGAGATACAAGCGTCCAAATCAACAGGCGGCCATTTTGAAAAACGCCCCCAAAACGGGACTCCCCCACCCCCTCATATCTGGGAGGTATATAGGAGCTATATTTTATCTAAATTGGTCCATCTAGCCAAATCCATCGAGAAAAAAGGTATCCTAAAATTAGTCACGGATCTCATGAAAATTACCAGCAGAAAGTGCGATTTAGATGGCTGTCAGAACAAGTTCGTTAACAACTGCTCTGTACCTTTGCTTTTTTATGTGCATTTTAACGCATACAGGTATTTTAAATAGCTGCTTATATTACCCTGAAACAAGCACTATTAGTGTAAACTATGGTGATACCCGTTATTTTTCACCGTTTGGTAGTTATTTACCTGTAAATATCAGCCACTTGCTAGGCTCAACTGTGTATAGTTTTATGTGTTCACACACAATAGCCATTGCCAGTGACCCACATAAGTGAACAATGGTCAAGCGTTAGGCTATCGATACTATCAATACTTGCAATACCGGCCTAGAATTTAATCGGAATCACAAACGTCGATGGAGGGTGTTTTTGTCTATCAAGTACAGTGGTACTATGGTTCCATATTTCTCTGCCTGTTCATGTGTTTCAACTTTCCAACTAACACTTGCCAGATGTGGAGACATTGAAGTTAACCCTGGTCCAAGTACCAACCTAACAGATCAACGTTTTACTAACTCTACAAGCTCTTCCACTCCAGGTAACAAACCCACACCACACTCCTACTATCAAAATATTAGAAGTATAAAAAAGAAAATGGACATATTCAATTCTGAATTTCAAGGTCATCTTTTGAATAATTCATTTGATTTTGTCGGCTTCTCTGAAACCTGGTTAAATTCTAATATATCTGACTCAGAACTTTATTGCCCTGGTTTCACTTTGCATAGGAAAGACAGAAATGATGGAAGGCGTGGTGGTGGTGTTATGTTATTAACTTCAAATAAATTTAAGTCACGACGGTTGGATCATCTGGAACACGCAGACCTGGAATTCTTATGGGTTGAAGTTAAGTTTAGTAATAAGCAAAATAGTCCTCATAGGAATTGTCTACAGAGCACCAAATTGCAGTCGAGATAGTGTACTTAAAATTGCTCAGTCAGTTGAGGACGCAATATCTACATGTCCTCGTCATCAACTAATACTGGTCGGGGATGTTAATCTTCCCAATATTACATGGACAAGTGACGGGACTGGATCAGCTCCCATGAACTCTATTGGTGAACTTTTTATAGACAGTTTATTAAATGGTTTTAATTTATTTCAATGTAATGTGAAGCCAACGTGCAATAACCATATTCTAGATGTCATTTTATGCAATTCTTACGATCTTATTTCTGACATTGTTGTTGGTCATGATATATTTTCTTCTGATCATTTATCTCTCAAATTTACTTTTAATTTTCAAATAACTAATTATAAATTTCATTAAAAATCTAATAAATTTTATAATTTTAAAGCTATTAACGACAACGACCTCATAAGTCAGTTCGAAAGTATTCCTTTTGACATTATTAATAATGGTAATGATATTGATGAAAGTGTTACGTTATTTTATGATTTAATTGACGCTGCACTCCGTGACCTTGTCCCAATTAAGACATTCAGACGAAAAATGTCACCTTGGTTTGACAATGAGATTAGGACTGTGTTAAAACAAAAGAACATTTCTTTAGAATGTGGAAAAAATATAATTTAGTGCAATATAAAGAAGCTTTCAATTCTGCAAGGAAAACTTTTAAAACATCAACCAAAAATAAATATTCTGTATATATTCGTTTACTTTCAGATAACGTGAGAAATAATCCAAAACGTTTCTGGACTTGGATGAAGACAAAAACCAAGTCATCTTCTTATCCCTCTGTAATGTCGTATGGGGACAGGGTCGCGGAAACTGCTAAAGAAAAAGCTATTATTTTCAATTCCTTTTTTCATTCTGTTTTTCAAAAAGATGTTTTTCCAATTACTGAACAGCATCTAGCTCTCCCTGAAGCTTCTCTTGGTGTCCTGGCGTTACCAGTCATCCAGCCTGAGTCTGTTTATAAACTTCTAACGTCGCTTAAAATTCATAAAGCAATTGGCTGTGATGAACTCAGTAACCATGTTTTAATGGTGTGTGCCAGGCCTTTATCAATATCTGATATCTGTCATATCTTTAATACATCACTGACTACAGGTAAGTTTCCTTTTGTTTGGAAACAATCAAACATTGTTCCTATTCACAAATCCGGTACTAAGAAGTCCGTGACTAATTATAGACCCATCTCGCTGCTGCCTATCATCTCTAAGTTCTTTGAAAAAATTATATTCACTCATATTTGGTCTCATGTCTCTCCTGCCATCTCCCCTTGTGGTTTCGTTCCCGGTAGGTCATGCGAGACAAACCTAGCTTGTCTCCTGGCTATATGTATGACTCCATTAATGACAAGGGGCAATGCGATATTATTCATACCGATTTCTTAAAAGCTTTTAATTTAGTTCCCCACAATTTACTTATTTTGAAATTAAGACAATATGGTTTTCATTTTAATCTTTTGTCATGGTTTAGAGATTTTTTAAATGGCAGGCAGCAGCGAGTTGTTATTGAAGGCGAGACATCGGGGTGGCTTCCGGTCAACTCCGGTGTCCCTCAAGGCTCCATTTTAGGGCCTCTTCTTTTTAACCTGTATGTGAATGATATTCCCTTTATATTTAAAAACTCAAAATGTCTTATATTTGCAGATGACTTAAACATTTTCCAAAAAGTGGAAAAATTAGATGACGCTGACAAGCTTCAAGGATACCTAGACAAACTGTGTTCTTGGTCGCACTTATGGGGTACCGTATTGTGTTAAACCATAAGAAGTGCAATACCATTACCATCACTTTAAATAAAAACAAAATTAATTATATTTATTTAGTTGTTGACAATCCTATTAATAAAGTGCAGCATCATCGTGATCTCGGTATTATTTTAGATTGTTCTCTCACATTTTCTTTTCACGTTGAAAGTCTTCTTAAAAAGTGCAATAGGCTGCTTGGGCTGGTGTGGCGCAATTGTAAATACCTGGATACCCATTCTAAGATTCATCTCTACCTCACACTTATTCAACCTAATTTAGATTTCTGTTCTATTATTTTTAATTCGTTCTCAAAAACTCAAGCCTCGCGCATTGAGCGGCTTCATTCAAGGTTTTTGCGCTACATCAGCCACAACCAGAACATTGAGAATAATTTAAACAATGACATTAAAAATACTTGCAATAACGATTATCACCTTTCTATACTTTCACCTCTGTCCCGCAGATATCTTAAAGATCTTATTTTTCTATTTAAATGTATGCATTCCATTTGTGATTGTAATTTAGTTTCTTGTTTTGGCCTCCGTGTTCCTGTTCCTAATTTAAGAAATAACAATGTTTTTTATATTCCTTTTAGTAGAGTTAATGTTTTAAAAAAGGGGTTTATTAGTAGATTAAATATATCTTATAATAATTTAGTTCCGGCCTATCCCAATATTGATATTTTTAATTTTGACTCTGTTTCCTGTCTTGCGTACCGTTCTGATAAGTGTCGGATTTGAGTAAATAAATAAATAAATAAATGACTCTTACTAATATTCAGTACCTGTACATCGGCCTGTAAGTAAGTGAAACTGTTTACAATACTGTACAATGGCCGAATATAAGCCAAAAATATATAAATTTATATAAAAAAGTAAAAATATAAATGTACAAAAAAGAAGACAAAAAGGCTTTAACTGCCACAGCCACGCCAAGAAGAACAACCACCTAACCACCCTCAAAAACTCAAGGCTCCGTCTGGTGAACAATCCGACGAAATTTGGCGTAGCTGTGGAAGAAAATATCAACGTGGACATTATCGAGTGAAGAAATATAATTGTATTGCACAGGAAGCCTAGAAATAAAACTACGTTTACATTGGTTAACTCGACTAAAAGGTACAGCAAAAATGGGACGATTACGTAGACGTTTAGTACATGCTCTAAGACTAAAGTACAGTAATTAATAAAATTACAATTGAAGTGGAATTTAAACATTTGTAAAAAAAACATGACATGAAATAAAAATCAACGATTAGGAGGAACAAGAGGACAAGGATAGTTAAAACGTTTCATAACAAAACCAACAAAATTTAGAGTGAATTTTATCGATTCGAGCCAACTGGGATGTAGAAGCAGAACAGAAAATCACACTAGAGAATTCAAAAATAGGCATAACTAACGTTTTATATAAATTAACCATGACGCGTGGGCTATTTATTTCCCTGGTTCTCCAGATGAAGCCAAGTGTCCTGTTACCTTCCGAACAATGTGGTCAATGTGCTTACAGAAATTTAACAATTACGGTACCTTTGTAATGACCAACTTTCTCCAAGGTAACTCCATGTACATTGTAGGAAAAAGAGATGTTTCTTTTTAAGAGAAACAGTCATTGACTTGCATTTGACAAGCCCAAAACTCGCTCCATTTAATAACCGATTCGAAGCCATTCTGAAGATCCACGGCGTCAGCCCCCGTGTCTACAGTCCGGTACAGTTTCAAGTCGTCGGCGTACATAAGGCATTGGGAGTGTTCAAGAAAAAAAGATCGTTAAGAAATAATATAAATAGAAGGGGTCCAATAATGGATTCTTGGGGCACCCCGGAGGGAACACATTTCCAATCAGAACAAGAACCATCAATAACAACGCGTTGACTGCGGTTAAACACATAATCAGAAAGTAAATAAGTAGGGGACCAGTAATGCCAATTTTTTTTAAATTTTAAAAACCAATTGTTTATTGGAAAAACAGTCAAACGCTTTGGAATAATCTATGAACATTATGATTTAGAATTAATGGAATTAAGTGCAGCAGGTAAGAAGTGTGCTAGATTTGTTTGCATAGATCTCCCGGGTATAAAACCATGGTGAAAAAGACTCAACACTGGAGTAACATGATTGATTAGCTGAGTAAAAATAATGCGTTCAAGAATTTTAGAAACAGAAGAAAGCAGAGAAATAGGACGGTAATTATTAATTGATTGACGAGACCCCCCCCCCCCCCTTTGTGAATTGGACAATTATTTGCCTTCTTCCAAAGTTCAGGAAATTTTCCGGCACTCAGACACCTATCAAAAATCTTTTTAAGGAGGACAGCAAGCGGAATAGCAGCCTTAAGAAAATAATTACTAACACCGTCGCAACCAATAGCCTTATGAACGTCAAGTTAGAGAGATGACTTGAGACTGCATCGGAGGTAACAGTAACGGAGGACAGATTATCCAGTGGGTAGTCAGGAGATTCGAACAAATCGGTCCGAGGTAGTTGAGCGTTATCCTTAAAGAATGAGCTGAAAAAACAATTAAAAGCATTGGCTTTGTCGATAGAATTAACATAATTATTATTAGCATGAGTTAGAACAGACAGTACTGCCGACGATGATTTACGAGACGCTCTAAACCAGGACCAAAATCTTTTAGGATTCATATTCATTTCATTAGAGATACATTCGATGTAATTCTTGTATCTAAAATCATGAAGCTTTTTAAAGTTTTACCTGGCCATTCTAAAGCGCTAATTGTCGAGTTTAGTTTTTGTACGTCTCTTAGTTTTAAAACATTTTTCTTTGTACAAATGTGCAGTATATAGTTCATGGCCGAACCATAGAGGAAGCTTCCTCTTCGGCCTATAGATTGGAACTACATCCTTAATACAAGCAAAAATTAAATCGTAAAATAAAGAGGTAGCCTCGTTTATGTTGTCAGTGAGATCAAGGATATTCCAAGGGATATGGTCAAGTGTTTGCTTAAGATTATCCTTATTAAGTCGTTCAAAATTATACATAGGTCTATTATAGTTAATATTGCAATTAAAAACATTAGTAGTAAAAGTATAAAACACAGAAACAGACTCGTAATCCGAATTAAAAATATTATGACCAGTATATACAAACCAATGATTACCCAAACGTTTATTGCATAGTACCGGTACTATGTGCGTAGGTAAGTCGTTACACTGATAGAGGTGATTGCTGTCCAAGACGGTGTCCAAAAATGCTTGATTTAAGTTAGATAGAGGCACATCTTCGCTATTCCATTTCAATCCGGTATTTATAAAGGGCGTTTTCAACCGATTTCGCAAGCATATTTATTGACAGAAGAACCAAAATTAGGTGGTCTGTAGTAGAGGCCAATAAGATTAGATAATGACAGTTCAACCCACATACGTTCTTGGGTGTCATCTTCGAACATAGGCGTAGATCCCGGGAGGGATGGGGGATATATCCACCCCAATATTTGACAAGGGGGGATGGTCCATTGTATCACCCCCCCCCCAATATTTTGACTATGTATGGGATAAAACGGAGCTTTACAAACTTCAAAAGACTGTCACAGAAATAATTTACACTGTCTTATGCGCTTACAAAGATGAAAATTAGCATAATGTATTAATGTTGATCACAAAATTATTTTATCTGGTACCAATCTAAACTCTTATTTCCTTAGATGTTAGATGTGCTTGCAAGGAGAGCCACATTTCACACTGAGTACTACGACAGTAATGTTATGTCTCCAAGAATGTTTAAGGTTATATCGGTTGATAAGGAATTTATTGATTAGGCCTATAATAGCAAATTGCATCAATTTATTTTGCAAAAATAAGATTTCCAGCTTCAGAGGGGGCACATCCCCTGTCCGCACACATTGGTGCTAACACCAGGCGCGTATCAGGGGTCTCGGGTCAGAGTGGGTATTTATTTTCCCGGTTAGTAATTTACCATACCCACCCCACCCCACTCCCCATATAGAAAACAATACGACATAGGGCTTATCTTATTTATAATATAGGCCACACACGTGTGTTTGAAACTAAATACAGTATAAGCATTTTCATCGTGGTTTTATTTATTACAAACATATTCTTTCACTGTGTACATGAAAGCTTGTGGTAATAAATTTTTCAAGTAGTCTATAAAGTGCTACCGTTGAGTTATTACTGTATACGATCGTTTGCAATTTCGGTACATATTCTATTTTATGAACAAATACGATAAGGAAACTTTCAAAATTACGAGGAGGTACAAGTAAGGTAGCACTCCATAAAATAGTAACAAAATTGTGCAATCCGCTTTGACGGAGATCGCTTATTTACCCAAGAATAATATAAGATGAGCGCACATCGACACGGTTTTAGTGTACGACGTCACACTTTAACATAGAGCTATTTTCTCTATGCTTTAACAGTCTAGGTCATGCTGATTGGTAGATACAGTACAGGTAAAATGAATGAAAGCATGTTTTGCGTACTGCCTGACTGAAAATAATGGGCTGTACAAGTTGTAAATAATTGGGATTTGAAGGGAAATTACCTTCCTGCCGCTTACAAAATCTACTCGCGCTATCAAATGAACTTATCGCACTGAGCGCGACAAAGTTGAATTCCTTGTCGCACCTTAAAAAATCATGTCGCAAATGCGACCAAATAACCCTTATTTTCCAGCCCTGGGTCACCTTCTTGTTTGTATTACATGTTAGTATAATACTACAACAACAAAAGCTAGTACCCACTTTTATGAAGTGTAGATAGGTACGGTAATACCAAAGGCTAGAGAGAAAGAGAAACTATAGGCCTAACTACAGGCTGAGTTGCCCTACCTAGGCCCCTCCCTAACTAGGCCTAAAAGTCCACAGGGTGACACCAACAGTCACGCTTCACATGACGTTGATTGAAATTTTGAAAACTTCTTTTTAAGTGAAAATAACTGTCACCCTGGTTTCATTGAGATGAAGAAACGCGCTTTTCCTTCCTCTTTCTGCTTTCCCCTGAAAGCGCAGGCCTGTAACTAGGATTTATTTATTTATTTATTTATTTTTTTTGGGGGGGGGGGGGTGTTCAAATTTGGAAAAAGTGGAGCCTTTTGAAGATAAGATCGGGTGGGTTGGCACGTCTGCACACACACATATACACACACGTAAAGGTGAGGGAGCAGGCCGTACATGCTCAACAACCAAAGGCCTTGTCAGAAAAACAGAGTGTAAGTGAGGGACGCACAGATGGGGAGGTGGTTGCTCCATCTGCTGTCTATAAAGATTATTTGAACAGGATTGTTTTTTTTTGTTTTTTTTTAAGTTTAAGCAATCTTCTTTCAAGATCTTTTTTTTTTTAATCCAAGCGGAGCCAGCTAGCAAACGGCGGGGTTCGTTCGAACCCCCCCGAACCCCCGCCCCCTGGTTACGGGCCTGAAGCGTATAGTTTTTAGTAGTTAGTAGGCCTAGGTAATTATGCACCTAGGTAGGTCTAATTATGCAAAACCCAGACCTATCTAAAAAATAAAAATTGTCACAGTATGTAACTCAAGTTCAAATAACACTTTTCATTACTCGTGCAGCTCAATCAAATATTATATGTCATTTTTAACGACACATATATAGTATTAGCATGGTAACATCAATGTATTTTTTAAAATCAGACAGCGACGTCCTCTCAGAAGTTGTTTTGTAGACGTTTATCTGTTGATGACATTTTTACCTCCTGAATTCTGCAATAGGAGATTTTCGAGTCGATTTAGTCGAGACGGCCCGAGTGGAGTTTCATGTAAATGTTTCGTACGGAAAAAAAAGTCGCGTTTTAAATACGATAAATTTGGTTGGAAAATCCCAAAGACCAAACCAATTCTATTAAAGACTTTGACCTAGGAAGTATTAGTTTGGTCTTTGGGATTTTCCAACCAAATTTATCGTATTTAAAACGTGTTCACTTGATGGCCATGCAAAAATAAATTATTAATTGTTACGGTAGTTTATCAAATATGATATTAAGCTTTAATTTAAGTATTGACTGATTCCTCTTTATAATGTATTCAAAGCAGTTAACAAAACATTTAAATATACTGTAATAATTGAAGAATTAATGTAATGTATTAATGCTTCTCTTAAGAATACTGCTTTCAAGGTATGTTTGGGTAGGCCTTTACTTCTTACAGTTCTAGGCCTAAGCCAAATGTGCGGTCAACATCATGCGTGTACCGTCAGGGCGTGTAAATTTGTTTAGGCTTCTGCAAGGCCTAACTCTTCAAGTCAAGTTGCTATTGTGATATAACTCGATTAAAATTCGACTTTGCTTTAGTCGAATTTAATCTAAGTCAAGTGGCACTTTAGATTTGACTTAGTCTAGTGCAGTCCATGAGCCGAATCTTAGGTAAGGTAACCGGGAACAGGTCAAAACGGCAACGACCAAAACGGCAAAAACCAAAACGGCAAGACTTTTAGACCAGAAAGGCAATGGACTAAAACGGCAATAAGTCAAAATGGCAATAAGTCAAAACGGCAAGACCAAAACGGCAATAAGTCAAAACGGCAATAAACCAAAATGGCAACACTTTCAGAATGACATACTGTATGGTAATTTTCAAAATGGCTAAATAAAATACTACTATGCTTAGGCCTAGTAGATAGTCTAAGCCGAAAGCGTAGTAAAAAAAACAACATTAATAATAATAATAATAATAAAATAATAAATACTAAAAATACTAAATAATAAATAAAACTTTAAAATACAGACAAAATGAGGCTAAACAATTTATGTCTTAAAAGTAAAAAACGTGAAAGAAAAAAAAACCAAGAATAACAACATTAATAATAATAATAATAATAATAATAATAATAATAATAATAATAATAATAATAATAATAATAAATAACACTTTGAAATAACGAAATAATTCATCATAGATGTGAAAAAGAAAAACAAACAAAAACAAAAAACAAAACAAAAAAAAGCAAAAAAAAAAAAACCGATTCAGAAAATTATAAACTGCTGCCCGCGCACAGTGGCGCTTCGGTCTTGACATTGATTTTTGCTCCTTTGCCGTTTTGGTCAAAGCCTATTGCCGTTTTATTAGTTGACATTGCCGTTTTGGTTTATTGCCGTTTTGGTCATTGCCGTTTTGGGTTTTTGCCGTTTTGTTCAGAAACCGGGTAACCTAAAGCCTGTTTTCCACTGGGCGAATTTATTCGCGCGAATAATAAAATCTTCGGTTCGATTTCTGAGCTCTGATTGGTTGCGCATTTTTTCGCTTCGCAAAAACTCGATAGAAATGTGAATGCGCGTGCGTATGATGAACCGATGCTTTCGAATCGCGCGAATAAATTTGCCTAATGGAAAACCGGCTTAACACAGTTGGTCCATGGATCGCACTTGTTGACCCATAGAAATAGGCCTAGGCTAGGCCTATACTGTCTCGAATTAAATGTCAATATTTTCTTACCTTTATAGTTAACACGTTTTTTTATTTGCTTATAATGGGCAAAAGTCCTGTAGACCTAATTACGTGTAGCCTGGGAATTGTGTAGCTTGACAACAAAATAACAACTGCAAGAAGAATGAGCTGCTCCGTGTATTTGTATTAAAATAGGCCTTTTTCACGCTGCGGTTGACATCTTCGATCGATGACAAACAATGCTGAGCAGTGAAGCGTAACCATAGAGCTATTAAACAATTCTTATTTTTATTATATCTCTATGAGCGTAACCAACAGAAATAACATAGCGTTTCGGCCATATTTTCGGAGGTCATATTACTCAAAAAATCATATGTCCATAACGGAGGGCCGTGTCAACATATTTTTTTCTTTAAAATGTTCGCAAAGGATATATCTACGTCCTGTATAAATTTTTAAAAAATTGAAAATTTGTTTAGTCTGTCAAAACTTGTACTTAACTGGAAAATATAAAATCGATTTGTACAGTGCATGTTCCTATTATTTCAATTAAGTTTTGACAGACTAAACAAATTATAATTTTTTTTGTTACTCATACAGTACTTAGATATATTCTTTGCTAACATTTTAAAGAAAATATTATGTCGATACAACCCTTCGTTAAGGAGTTAAGATTCCTAAAGTAACATGGCCTCCGAAAATATGGGCGGCACGCATTATTTTTCCCCATAGAGTTCCGGCAGAAATTATAGAGGGCACTATTTAATGTAATTTAGGTGAACTGATAAATAACATGAATAATGCATGCATGCTTGACACTTTTTCTCGCGAGTCGGGAAAGCGGTGTGTTGTTCGCTGCATGTGGAATATTAGACCCTAATCTTTGTCCTAATCAGTTGAAATGCATAAGAATAAATCGATTTTGGCACCGAACACGGTAGATACAGTACAGTCAAAATAGATTCCAGCTCATTGAAGAGAATACTGTTGATGTTGGACTTGGAGGAGTGCATTCCCAATTTCCAAAGGAATGGGGTAATTATACGGTTTTGAAGTATTACTATTATTATTGTTTATGAGAGTTTCCTTATTTTATAGGATATATTGGGATTCAGCGATTCATCGTCGATTCACTTGTTTCATCAGCGCCAATTCACTTGTTCATCATCGCCAATTCACTTGTGTCATCATCGACGATTCACTTGATTCATCATCGACGATTCACTTGATTAATCATCGACGATTCACTTATTCATCGACGATTCACTTGATTCATCATCGACGATTCACTTGAATCATCATCGACGATTCACTTGATTCATCATCTGACGATTCACTTGTGATTCATCATTGACGACTCGCTTGATTCATCATCGACGACTCAGTTGATTCATCATCGAATTGGTGCTTGAACGGCGTTCCATAATACCGCGGCGTGAAAAAGGCCTATTGATGGAACGTCCGCCCTCCCGCGACAGGGGTAAAATTTGACAATTTTTAACTAAGTGGAAAAACTACAGGAAACAAACGAATCAGAGCAGCGCCTTTATTATTGCGGTATCCGATCATTTCGGTCGCGCCTTCATTTCGTTCGCGGTGTATGGCGCGCCGACCGCAAATATGGAACAAGGGAGCAAACAGTATAGTATTTTTATAAACACAAATATAAACTAGAGATACTATGTTCAATCAGGGAGTTGTTATAGTGTTATAACAACTCCCTGGTTCAATAGAACATGAACCCAGTCATTTTTTAAGAGATAACCACTAGTGACCTTTATCCTCAACCTGTGAACACCCCATGTTTGGTAGGAGTCTGTCTAATGCAATTGGCCCAATCGTTCACTAGCAATATTTGCTATTTTTTACTATAGTGACCCTTGTGATTTTTGACCTATAGGTGAAGAGTAGTTGTTCATGTTTAAAAGCTCCTAAGGATCATTCCTGGTAAATTCGAGCTCAATTGAGCTATTTTGAAAATTTGACCCCGATTACCCTATGTAACCACTGATGCCAGACAGGGGATATAGGAGGTGTCACTGGTTCTTAATGATCAAATTTGATTGAATTCGGTTCAATCGTTTGCTATTAGTAACATTTTGAACCTTTGACCTATGAACTTTGACATATGGGGTGAAGAGTATTTTTTTCGTGTTTAGGAGGTCCTAAAGATCATTCCTGGTAAATTTGAGTTCAATTGGGCTATTTTGAAAATGTAACTCCGATGACCCCTATGTAACTTCTGATCCCAGACTGGGGTATAGGAGGTTTCGCCGGTTCTTAATGACGAAATTTGATTGAATTTGGTCCAATGGTTTGCCAATAGTAGCATTTTGAAATGTTACTAGAGAGAACAAAAGAATAACCCTGTGTTGACCTTGAACCGTAAATCGCTGAACACCATAAAGACCCTAGCTTGCCAATACATATGTGCCCAGGACAAGACTGTGCTGCTATTTGTGACAGAAGAAGTCTTTTATCCATTTTTTAAAAAGTTTTTTCACCATAATGACCTCTATGTGACCTTTGACCCCAAGCAGTGAACACCCTATGTTTGAGAGATGTCACCGATTATACTGACCAGGTTTGGTTGAAATCGGCACAACCGTTTAGCAGTAGTAGCGTTTTGAAATGGTGCCAGAAAAAAGATAAAAATTACCCCTTAATGACCTTTGACCCCTTATCCCTGAACACCCTATAGACCCTGCCTTATGTCAATGTATGTGCAAAGGACAAGACTGTGCTACGTTATTTGTGAGACAAGTAGTCTTTTATACGATTTTTGGTTTTTTGACCCTAATGCCCCTTATGTGAACTTTGACCCCGAGTTGTGAACAACACATAAATGGAAGGTGACACCTGTCCTACTGACCAAGTTTTAATGAAATCGGTCCAGTAGTTTGCCACTAGTTGCCTTTTAAAATGTTGCCAGAAAGAAAGAAAGAAAGAAGAAACTGCTCGGAAACAGAACCCAGTCAGAAGGCAACATAGAAAATGTAGAGACTGGGAGTTATTAATTTAATCTTTAAAAAAGGTGATAAATATGACTTGAATAATTACAGACCTATAACACTATTAAATATAGATTTCAAGATAACGGTCATAGCTAACAGAGTACAAGAAGTAATTAAATCAATAGTAGATACAGACCAAAACGGATATATTAAAGGGCGCTTCGGAGGAGAAAATATTCGATTAATCGAAGACCTAATGGAATATACATGCTTTAACAAAGCTGAAGGTGCACTGATTTAATTAGATTTCCAGAAAGCTTTTGACAGCGTAAGTAGGATGTTCATGATTTCAGTTTTGAACAAATACAATTTCGACGATTCTTTTGTAAGCTGGATACAAACATTATATGCAAATACTAAATGCTGTGTAATTAATAACAGTTGGATATCCGAAAAATTTATTATGCAACGGGGAATTAGACAAGGATGTCCTCTGTCTGCATTATTATTCATCATAGCAGAAATTATGGCTACTAAAATCCGTAAAAATAACAATATTAAAGGAATTAAACTCCCAAAAATAAATAAAGATAACGAACATGAAGTAAAAATAGCCCAGTTAGCAGACGATACAGTATTGTTCGTCTGTACATTTAACAGCATTGATCGAAGTCTGCAAACAGTAGATGAATTTTGTAATATAGCAAAATTGAAATTAAATAAACAAAAAACAAATGCAATGTGGCTCGGAACATGGAAAAATCAAAAAGAGCAACCAGGAAATATTCAATGGAGAGATTCTTTCAAAATACTAGGAGTATACATTGAGTATAACAAAAGTCTTTGCACTCAAAAAATTGGGATGAAAGAGTAATACAGCTCGAAAATGAGCTTGAACAATGGAAAAAGAGAAATTTGACCATGAGCGGTAAAATTTGTATTTCAAATACATTAGCATTATCGAAATTGACCTACTTAGCAAGTATAATTGAAACTCCACAACAAATAATAAACAAGTAAAGGAAACCATATTTGATTTTATCTGGGAAGGTAGTGAAAAGATAAAAAGGAGTATATTATATGAGGAGATTAAGAACGGAGGAATGAAAATGCCATGCATAGAAGCAAGGATTATGTCATTACATATTACTTGGTTTAAAAAATTATTGAATAAAAACACACAAGAAAGATGGAAGCAAATACCGCTTTACTCTCTAGAACAATTGGGTTCTAAAGACATTTTCACAAAAGTAACTATGACTTATATAATACAATTAATACAAAAGTGCCAACATTTTACCGAAATATCTTAAGGTCACTATGCATGTTAAATAAATATAGTTCAAAAAATTGTGACACTTATGAAGATATATGTGATCAAGTAATATGGATGAATAAAAATGTGGTATTAAATAAAAAGTCTTTATTCTTCAAATCCTGGGTTAAATCAGGTTTTGTCAAAATAAGTGATATGGTTAAGGGTAATAGATTTTTAAAAGCTGATGAAATCGTTGAAAAATTACAATCAAGGCATAATTGGATATCTGACTTGGAAAAGAGTGCTATCAGCTATACCACATGCCTGGAAGTTATTAATTGAGAATTCCAACCAGACTGAAACCAGTGGAAAAAATAATATTGAAAGTTCATATTTAATGAATACAAAAAATATTTATAAGTGCATTGTAAAATGTTTCTCGGAAATACTTTGTAAAATCCAATCTAAATGGGAACGCCTCCTAAATATTCCAGATATTCATTGGGAAATGGTCTGGTTAAGAAAGGAGGTAAAAAACATTGTTGAGAAAAAGCTTGCAAATTTTAATTACAAATTAATGCATTGTACAATAACCATACGTTCACGTCTTTTTATATGGAAACTCTCCGACAATGACTGCTGCTTATTTTGTAATCCGAAAATTAAAGATGGTTATCATCTCTTCTGGGGTTGTGTAAATGCAAAATATGTCTGGAATGAAATAGACAGAATGATTAAACCAGAGTTTGGATATACTGCAACCTTTAATGATATTGTGCTAGGTACTGATAACAATTATGTTAACCATATTTACACAGTTGCTTGTTTTTGCCTATACAAAGCTGCCGTTATCAAAGCAGCAGTGGGTAAAATAAAATCATTAAAAGCACTGCTCGATTCTGAATTGTATGTGAGAATGACACTATTTAGAAAACTGTTAATTATCAATAAATAAGAATATCCGACGTACCATATTACCATAAAAATGATGTCATTATTAATTAAGACAAGTAGCTATACCGTACGTAAAAAATCATCTTTATACATTTAGCATATTTATATATCTATTTACGCAATAAATGTTCAGAAACATGTACTCTTCTTTCATAGGTAACAGCAATACTTAGAATACTTGTATTGTGTTGATGAATGTAAATGTATATACAAAATGAATGAATTAAAAAAAAATAATGTGTCAAAAAAAAACTTTAAAAAAAAATATACTGGAAATACGAATAATGTATCGAATGGGCAACAATGATTTGCCTAGTGGAGTTTACTCCATAAGAAAAACAATATTAATAGATGAAACCTTGTATGAGATAATATTGTACTGTAAAAATAATTTTTAAAAAATATAGGCCTAGGCCAATATAAATTTTAAAAAAAACAGGATAAAAATAATTATTAATATTATTAATATTATTACACAATTATCATCATGCTCTTCTATCGAGAACGGTAAAATATAATACCGTATAATTGTCAATATAATAAGTCTCTTTCTATTTTTTATATATAAGAGAAAAAAGTATATAAAAAATTAAATAATTAAGAAAACAAAAGTGTAATTATTGCATCGTGTTAAAGAATGTATATGTATGTATATGTATATGTACGTATAGGCCTGTGTATATGTATAGGTGTATATATATGTATATATAAGTATGTATATATAAGTATGTGTACGTGTATGTGTGCATATGTATGTATGTGCATGTATGTATACGGATATAGATATATATGATGAGTGTGAATTGTATATGTACGTGTGTGTATTCCATACAAAAACAAAACAAAAAACCAAAAAGAGAAAGAAATATAGGAGAATGAAATTCCCATGAAAGGTAAAGGGTCTATTTAAAAAGAAAATAATATTATGTATATGTGCAGTGTATATGTATATAAATATGTTTGTTTGTTTTTTTTTTTTTTTTTTATGAAAATGACTTGAAGAAATTCTTTAATGTACGATGCTAATAATGTTAATTACATCTTGGTAAAAAATATTTAGAAATTACTATTTTATTTAGAAAGTGGAAGAATGTTAAAAAAAAAAGATAGTCAGCCATTGTGGACTGACCCCTCCTAAGTGCAATTGTTTTTATTTTGTATATTAATTTACTTTTAAATATGAATTAGAAGCAGAAAAAAAAGAAAAGTAACAAAAAGAGAAAGAAATAAAAGTGGGCTAAACTCCTACGAAAGAGAAAAAAAAAACATAGAAAATGTAGAAATTTATCTGAATTTACAATATAAATGGAAGAAAAATACAAGACATCAAAAGAAATAAATTTATGCCTAGACATAAACATTTCAAAAAGAATTATAAATATGACTTACAATAAATTAATTTTACAAGAAAAACATAACATTAAATTTATTACAGGCAAGCAATTCAGTCTATATGCAATTGTCAATAAAATTTACAAGTACACCTAATTGCTACAAAATATCTATCAAAATTAATTTATTACAAAAAAAAGTTATGTACTGTTTAATTAAATTAAGAATTTTGAATTATTGCCTACATCTAATTACTAGAAAAATATAAATTTGAACCAAAAAAGGGGAATTAATACATTGGGCTTATTATAAATTTAAAGAAACTAACAATAATACTTGGCGATTGTGGTACATAATCAAACACGTTCACTTGGAATTTCTTATTCACTATTTAATAGTTTGACTAAAGTGGGAATGGTAGAATTAGCCAATCTGTTCGTAACAATGATGTATTGTTCAGTCTTTCATAATGTCCTGAGTGGTTGTGATCTCTCCGGCAATCATTTCTTTGATTGTAAAAGTGCAAGAAAACTTGTTTTAATAAAAGTTGTAAATAGTCTCTGAAGTGTTACTTTTATACAGCGTCCTAAATGAATCCTTGACACACCTCTGGCTGCGCCCCTGATTGCTAGAGAGTATAGTGTTATGTTGCCACTCCTCATCCTCTCATCCTCCTCTGGAGCAATTTCATTGCTATTAAACCACGTTTTTGATAGCACACATAACACCTGCATAAATTATTAATGGCTTATTCGACTGGTTACATTTTGTTGACTACAATTTTTCGTTGAGTATTATTTTCAAGCGACTGGTTTTTAAAATATATACAACAAAAATTAACGTAAACCAGTGTGCGATAATTAGCGTTAAGTTATTAACGTGACCAAAACAAACATGGCCAACTGGTTAGTTTAGCAACAACTTGGCGTTAATATAATTTGGACTAAATTTCAGAAATTATAAATTTTAACATTTACCTACATGGTGTAAAAAAAATAATTGTAGGCTAACAGAATTTAAAAACTGGATGAAAACATTTTTTTTTTCGAAAAACCTTGATTATGCCTCATGTATCGGGGTAACTATGTAGCTATTTTGTTTTGTCGAGTATTTACCAGTTTTCTATTTGACTCGGTCTTCTTCGTTAAGGATTTTACCACTGCGCAGATGGCGTGGTTTAACAAAGAACGACCAGTCGAATACGGCCATTATGACTTGCAAGGCTTCCATTTTGTTACGAATGCAGCATGGATTTGTTACCAAACAGGAAGGTAGCTGTAGATTTTCTTTTGGATGCTGCAACAGCTTCAAGCAAGGCTATATAATACTAGCCAAAGTTCTTCATATTTTCTGTCTCTATTCCATGGTGTCCAAATAAAGAATCGGATGTGGAGGCTGCCTTAATTACATGATCTCCTACACTTGCCAGAAATTGAGTTTCAGTCAGAATAAAGTGCGCTGCAAAAAATGGAAAAAAGCGAGTAAATAATATAATTATTATAAAAAAACGATTTAGAATATATGGTAACTCCGAAAAATGACAGACGTGAGGCCATAATGGATTCTACGTTTTGTTCTTTAGTAGAACATTGTCCAAAATGAATAGTCTAAGTCCAAAATGGTGACAAACTGGTGATGTTTAAAGGTTCGAGCTGTTCTCGTAATTGTAGCGTAGGCCTACATGAACACACTGAGAGTTGTGGAGTTTTTAACTTGAAATTCATCTTATGACTGCCGACGATGCTTCTAAGCGATCTCTTATAAAGTCATCATTTTGGACTTGGATTATTCATTCTTGACAATGTTCTAATAAAGAACGAAACATAGAATCAATTATGGCCTCACGTCTGCCACTTTTCGAAGTTACCATACTCATATTCTATTTGCGTATAATCAGTGGATCCTTTGGTTTTTTTAAAAACAGTTTCTTTTTACATTTTAAATGATCTCCATTTGTTTTTGATCTGAATGCATAATAAAAACAATACTGTAATTAACAAATAATTCTTGATGCCCTCTTCCATTGTATGACTTTCGACTTATTGGGCTTTAAAAAAAAATTAAAATTGGTTTTCTATAGTGATTTTTGGTGTTTTACAATTTAGGAAAATGTAATCCAGATTTTAAATTATAAATTTTGATATGTGACTGATTGTTTCTCTTTTTATTGTAGGCTTTGATTGTTAATTGGCATCTTTTTAAATCCTGTGTTATTTAAATTTAAATTGTTAACATTTAATTTAGGTAGATTTTTTATAATCATTTTTAATGTATTATAACATGTTGATATGCCTATTTTAATTTTATAAAGCGCCTTAAACAGTTGTTCATTAAAAATGTGCTATATAAATTATATACAGTACCTGATAAAGGTACCTGTACCACGAAGGTACCAAAACCTGCTAAAAGGAATATAAAGCCACTGACTCTGAAAGTAACTATCTATTACATATAAATTACCAGTATTATTTTTATATTGAATTACAAAATTAACAACAAAATAATTTATTATATATTTAATCAGGGGACACCTACTAAGGGGACAACTTTCCATGAAATGAGGGGAATATATATTTTAACACAGATACTCCTATCAAGGCAAATGCATGCAAAAAAATACGTATTAAGAGGACAATTTCACATTTTTGGTTTGTGTCCCCAAGGGTTACTATTCAGGGACACCCCTATTTTTTTTAAAGGAATAATATATTATTTTATATATATATTTAATCATACAGTATAAATAATTAATAATTCAATATTAGGAAGGCATGCTTATGAACAGTACAATATAACATTACATGTTTACTTATTTATATACTTTGGCATTGGATATTGCCACGTGACACTAGGCAATTCCATTTATAATTCAATCTCTATTGTCAAAAAAACTTATTGAATAATGAATTATTATTAAACTATTTTTTCCAAAAATATATGACTATATCTCTGATCAATGATACAAGAGTTTTCTAATTTTAGATTATGCTGACTTAAATCGTTTTGTAGTAGTTTCAAGAGATTGATCTATGTCTACCAACTCGGCTACGAGCATTACATGTAAGTGAAAACTTAAGTGATTGAATGGCCGGTGAAAATTCAGTGGTTCTCAAGACGTGACCTAACATACGGTATTCCATCCGGATCTATTTATTTGATTTGAAAGTGGTTCAGTATTAGTGATCTCGTATAGTGAAATATTGCTGATAATTTTTGGGTAATGTATGTTTAAGATTTTCCTAAGGTGTTTACGATGACATATGTCAATTTTTTCCAAAAATTTGCACATTGTTGCCCAACTTGAACAATTATACAAAAGAATAGAAAAAAATAAGTGCATCAAAAACTAATATTTTACGTTTTAAAGATGTGTTAGGCCTACTGTTTTTCCACGCTTTTTGGTATTTATTAAATGCAATGTTAGCAAGAGTAATTCTATTTTCAATGTCTTTGTCAGTGTTAATTATTGAACCAAGTAATTTGTGAGTTTTCCATTCAGTTTTTTTTTTCTCATCGTCTATTTGAAAGGTAACAAAATCGGTTTTCTCTTCGTTAACGAAAAGACGCCATTTTTAAAATTCTTCAGTAACTATTGGTAAAGTATTTTTAAGTTCTTCAATGCTACACTCTTTTATTTTATCAAGGATATCAGCATAAATAATTTCGAGAGGTAAGTGATTGCAAGAGATTGGGAGGATGAGGATCGCTTAAAACAGAATGTAATTCAATTAATGCTCCTTCAAAAAGTCGTAATTACGACATACGTATGTCGTAATTTCGACATATTATGTCGAAATTTCGACATAATAAGTCGTAATTACGACATACGTATGTCGAAATTTGGACATATTACGTCGTAATTTCGACATACGAAGTCGTAATTACGACATAAAACTATATATTTCAGTGGCCCTAATAGGCTTTCGTAGGTTACGGTTCATTATTATGAAAATTCTAGCGCCTAGCTAATCCCGCTAGTCTGAACACCTGTCAAAGTTAAGCCGGGCTTAGTGTTGAGCCGGGCTTAACTCAAGCTTGGCTTATCTCCAAGTCTGAACGGTTTCCATAGAATCGCTCACCCTATCGGCGACAGTCGTATTGTGTTTCACAGACGAATCGGGAGAGAGCATATCTCTGCCCACCGTAAATCCCTTTCTATAAATAAATCTCCCAAAATATGTTCCTAATTTACTTCAACCACCACCACTACCAACAGAACTTATTTCGCTCTGCTCCTCAAAAACACACATTAACCCGCCATAACACTTTTTTATTACAAAGAGGGCACTATTTCCACTTTTAGTCTGGGTTTTTGGGAACCCTTTTTAAGAGTTGGCATTTTCAGATTTTCTAACCAGAAATGATTTGGCCAAAATTCGACTGTATACGCCTACTTTTCACTACACATTTTACGTTTTGAACACAGAATCCAAGCAACATAATTATATAGTATTGAAACATGTTATTATTTTACTATTGACACTGTAAAAAAATAACCTGAACCCACCTACTTTCCAACCACCACCAACTGAAAGTTTTACTCTTTTATTGTTCACAACAAAATACATGCAAAGTATTGGTGTTGAAATGAAAACGTTATGCAAATAGCCAAATTATTAAGAAATATGGGGAATTGGTTTTTAGCGTCACATGTGTAAATATAAAGATGCATTAAAAATATTCCCAATCAGTTCCCCAAAATGTGAAGTAGGCTACATATAAAACGCTGTACACACTTACTGCAATTGAATTTGAATACTCATCATACAGCTATAGCATCTGCCTACAGTATACGGTAAACATATTCTTTAAATGGTTCTCATACTGGGGCTGATGCAGGGGCTAGATGTGGGGGGGGGGGGTGCAGGCGGTGCGATCGCATCTCCCCTGCATTAATTGTATTAAGAAAAATAATTACAGTATTGTATTATATTGTTGATATGAAAAGGTATGAGAGTGAAATTTCCAGGCATCCAGAGGTTGAGGTGGTGTGGACTTTCCTGCCACTACTACCGGCAAATCCAATATCTGCCCTAGTCATATCCACAACCCTACTTCGAATCGTCACTAAAATTTAAAAATTTCTTCATTGAACCACGACAATCTATTCTGGAAAGTTTCGTTTAGATCCATTGTTAAGGATAGGATAGGAGTTTGGCTGGGAGTGAGGAGGCCACCTAGGGCCCCCGGTGGGAGTCCAGGGGACGAACCCCCTGGGAGCTCCGGCATCTATAACCATTTATAAGTCGTATCTAATTAATTTTCCTTACAGTCAAAATCTTGATACTGTACTTCAAGATAAATTTGTTGGCTCGGTGCTGGACAACTTCAACAGCCAATATGTTACGGTACCACTCCAAATTTGGGAAGCATATTCCAGATCATTTCTGACAAGTGAAGTATGAAGAGTCTTAGGAAGTTTTTGGTGCATTATAACCTTAATCATACCCAGTTTTTTTGTTGCATTTGGTGATAAGCTTTAAAATATGATCATCCAGCTAACATGTTGGAATTTGGTATATTGAGATATGAACCCCAAGATCTTTTAAAACATTAGCTTTTACAAGAGGAAGACCATTCATTAAATAGTTAAACATTATGGGGTTTTAGAGCAGGCGGTATTTCGAATGATGAAATACCCCTAGAAGGATGATGAAGACCAGGAAAAATGGACATTGTCACAGAATGCATGGTTCATCCTCATAAAATACATGGAGCACCCATCTTCCCTCACACAACTCTCATAAAATGTATGGATATGGGATAACCCTTGCTAAATAGATGACTAGCCTATAAAAACAAACATATGAAGGAAAAATCCAAGAACAAATTAGTTGATGCACACTTTCTTCACTAATAATTTACTGTACAGGTACTGCATATCGTTTATACTTTCAACCACAATTTACATTTCAGATAAAAATGGTTAGCAACCAATAGGTTTCACTCTAAAAGAAGTGACATAAGTGATGAAAATATTGAAATTATCCCTTAAAACCAATTAATATAACTCAATAATAATTTTTTTTTATCTTTAGGTTTCATTCAGGCAAATTGACATACAATAGTGATCAAAATATAATCATCATAAAATGGAGAGTTAACATCATAAAAATATCATAATTGTTCTTACTTAAAATACTAGCCTGGTAAAACTTTGGATTGGTTTGACTTAAGGTTTAAAGCTTCAGCTTAAATAATACACAGCATAATACAATTTTGAAGCTCATTTTTAAAATGAAATGTAACAGATGAGCTGAATACAAACAAATTTAATATGGATAACAGAAAAGATACAAAGGGCATACGAATACTAAATGTTACAATTATTTCATAACTGCATATACTGAACATGAATCATACCGTTATTGGATAAACATTTATCTGTATAATTATATACATATAGGCCTAATTAGGACTATTACAATCTATAACCCATTATTACAACATGAACCATGCCAAAAAACCCAAGTAATTAACTGAATAATAATAAACCAAGGCTGTTTGCCCAGGCCTGCACTATTATAGACCATTTTATCGGGTTTGTTTTGAAACAGCGCCACTAACGTTTCGCAACTCACTGGGAAACTTCCAGCAGCCTAGTTTAGCCTGAGCAACTAGCAGCCTAGCTTAACCTGAGCAACTAGCTAGTTTAAAATACACTGATCTCTACTATAATAGCTGGATTGCTCATCGGCCAATCCTTGCACAGAAAAGAGTAAGGCCACGGACGCCATGTTGGAGGGCCTACAAGTTTACACAAGTTTCTTTTGGTACAGTATTTCTTTGAACTACTGTTAAAAATTATGATTCTTGCAATACTTTTTCAATAATAAATTTAAATTTAAGTAAGGATTTTTTCAAATCATCTAACCACTTGATGCGACTGTTTATGCAGTTTACAAAAGCACGAGCGAAGTCGCATTGTTATAGTGACGTTGATTACTAACAACATAATAATTTCGCTTCGCAGTCTTTAAACTGCATCTACAGTCACGTCAAGTGGTTAGATGTTTTGAAAAATAATCACTATGTTAAATTTATTATTAAGTATTGCAAAAATCGTTATTTTTAACAATAATTTAAACCAACGCCAAAAGAAACTGATACGTCACATAGGCCCTCCTACATGGCGTCGGTGGCCTCACTAAAACCAGGCAATGAGCAGTCCAGCTATTACAGTAAAGATCAGTGGTCAAATAGAGCGCCACACACACACACTAGTAACTACGTAGCATGAAATGCGTAGCCTCTGGAAATCCCCAGTCAGTGGCAGTTGCCAGGTTATCAGAAATTTTCATTTCAAATTTTGCGAAAATGGTCTATAGTTTTACAAAGTTCATTGAATTGATTGATTTCATTTATTGGCCTGACTGAATTTATGGAGGGTTGTGGACAATCTGGCTTGCTGCTCATCTAGGAATTATTAAAAGGGCAACAAAAAATTCGACATTCAAAAAGCCATTTCGAATATACATAAAGATTTTGAAAAAAAAAAAAAAAAAAAGGAAAGTTTCTTTAAAGGGTATTACCTACGGAGTAACTCAGCGAGTCTTCCTGCCTTATTGTTCTATGGTACTCCCTTCAAAGCACATGTGAGAACCACCTCTCTCTATCAGCACCCTTCCCCAACCCAATCATCAACAGGGCAGTAATATTATTTCAGTCATATGCAGATTATCCAAGCTACGATATAGAATGGAATGTAAAAACAAGTGAAAATTCATAATACTTATACAGTAGATCACCTAATAATTCTAAATACTAATAATTAATATTAATTTAAACAATACAACAATTAACAAGATGAAAATGGGGAAATCCATATTATAAATCATTTAAAAGGCATTTAAACAACCACCATGGTGGCTTATTAGACGACAATGCATTTACACAGAATAGAAACTTTCAAACGTTCGAAGGCATTACATTTTAAGCGTCCTAATTCACTATATATAACACAAGCATTTTTTATTATCTTGTGATTTTGGCAACTTTAGTAATATATTTTAATGACATCATTTAATAGCAAATTTATTTAATTTAGCATTGCAGTATAATTGCAGGAAAAATAATATGCTCATATGTATACATATTTCAGAATAGAGAACATTAAAATGAACAGGAGGGACATGTGCAAATCATTTCATGATTTTGGCATCATGAACTATTAGGTCCAAATAGCCTGTGCCTGTGGCGCCATCATATTTTTTAGGTTATGTGTCATTGACTAATCTTTGTTATCAAACTCTCCATTGTTTAAACATGCTGGCTAACATGTACTACCATATATACATCTAAAAAGCAACAATTTCAATAAATAGTAACCACATCAATCAGAATATCAGCTGCAATACAAAATGGAATGTAAAACTAAGAAAGCACCCTCTATACTTTGACTAACTAATGTAAATTTTCAATATTTATACTAATTTCCCAACAATTCACCAAAAAATTAGAATACAAACCTACTCCAATTACTGTTTTACAGTGGATCATTAATTAAGAAACAAATTTATTTTAAAATTTTAAAATGCACAAATTCCGCTTTTTAAGCATCACAATTTAAACAACTACTCTTTCTTTTGTTTTCTTCTGATTTTTTCACATAACATAAATGTTTCAATGACATGATTAAATCAACATTGCAAAGTAATTTATCAAAAACAGATTCAATTATTATTTCAATAGTAAGTGCCCACGAAAATATTTGTACCGAAATAGCATTTGCAGTACTGTTGGAAATGGAATTTAACACTAGTTACTAAGCGCAGCCAAGCATTTGGGAATTTACTGAGTATACATTACAATAACACGTCAGGTAGGGTAAAACATCACTCCTATGACATTCTCCTAGGCAAACTCACATTGAAATAATATAAAAACAACAATAATAAAAACCCATAATAATAATAACAATAAAAACCAATAATAATAATAATAACAACAATAATAATAAAAACCAATAATAATAATAATAACCATATCAACCTCAGCAGTTTTGAAATTTTCTCTCCACAAACTACATCATCATACCCAAATTTTGTCCTTATAAGTATGTGGATACATAATCTCCTTTTGCGTAATATACATACAAGTAGGCATAAATAAATCAAATAATAAAATGACAGACACAAAAGAGCAGAATCATATGACCGGACTCTGATTAGTGATAAAGTTTTCTTCCATTAATGGAAAAAGAAGGGCCCGTGTGCGTCTGGATATACTTAGAAACAGAAGGGCGCCCTGTACACCGGGCCCAAGTATAGAAAACCTGCATTATAAAAAGGGAAGAGTGCTGCCTACATCTGGCCCAATTTCCGCCTCATCTTTGCTATGCAAGTGCTCTATCTTGTATTTCTAGTATCTTTGTTATAAGATAGAAGTTGTTGCAACATACAATTAATTTCAGATTGATAATTTGCTTTTCACTGAATGTTAATAAAGACATTAAACTTTATCAAAATTGCATAGCAGTAAGTAAACACAGTTAATCATAAATAAAATGGATGAAATAGATCTTTTACATTTAGAATTGAGAAAATAGAAATTCTAAGCAAAAATATATAATACATTGAGAATTATAATTTTTAAAAATGTACAGGAGAATTTCCATCATCAACACTCTCATTAAACCATAACATAATTCCAATTTTAACTGCCATTTTGCAAATATTAAGATGAAAGGTAGGGGAGAATGGGTTTAGTTGGAATGCGGGGTTTGTTGAAACATTAACATTTTGGGACACTACAGGACAGATGCTACACAAAATTAATTTTGACAGCTATATATGTGCTTTGTTACTTTCAAGTAAATTTTTTTGTAATTGAAAAATTGTGCAATTATCTGAATGTTCATAGATTAGATTGAATATTTTATGAGCATTTTAGGCTACAGTAAAAAGCTACAAAATAAGGCTAACTATATACTGTATTATTGAATGCTCTGTTTAGTGAAGTATGCTTAAAGGCACCACATGTGTTAATGCGTCTAACCCAATATATTTCTTTATGGTATAAGAACATGTTCCAACTAACCCCAATACAATAATACTTTATGGTATAAATGGCAGTGATTTTATTTTCTATATTTTCCCCTGCTGAAACATGAATATACTAAATGTTATTTTGAATTTGAATTGAAATAATAGCTATTGTTCATCTGTAAAGTAATTGATAGTTTGTAGGCCTACAATTTTTACAAAGAAAAAACAAATTGAAAATCATGATGCTTATTCCATTTTTTTTTGTACGATATTTGCTTTATGTTATCAATTTAAACTGCCAGTTTTTAAACTCAAGTTTGAATTGAATTAAATCCTTTTACATTCAATTTTATTTCTTTAATATTTCGAACATTCTAATTTGAAGTCATTTTTTTATACAATGTTTTAGTATTTTATGTCTTTGGTTATGTTTGTCACTTTTCTGTTTTGTTTCATATATTGTATTTGTAAATGTTCAATGTTTGTGAATGCACCATTTCCTTGTACCACTGTTTTAAAAGTGTAAATTCAGATAAAGATTATTATTATTACATTATATCAGAAAGCCTCAAAATTACAAGTGAAATGCAAACCATGGATAGACCCACCAACATCTGTAGAAAACATTTTAAATTGATACAATAATATATACACTGTATAATTTGAAATTTGATTTGTACTATAGTTCAGAGTCGCACATTTCCAAAGAAACCCCACATTTGTGTTAATCCTAAATAAGTACTGTACTGTAAAGTATTTTACTAATGCAGCATTGTTATGTTCAATATAAATGTGTAATCGAGTTAGTTTTAAAAGTTTGCAATGTAAAGGCTTTACTAACCCAACACTATGTTTCAACCAACATCATGCCATGTTTCAACTAACCCCATATGTGGGGTAAGATGGAACACTTGAGGGGGTGTGTTCCTATGACAATTATACAAGTAATCATCAACAAATCTAAATTTTGTTTGGATGTATCTATGACAGATATGTATGTGCTTCTACTGATGTAGTTATCATTTCTTGGATATACAGTTATATAATTATATGGGCATTTTTGTAAATTTTGTTCCAACTAACTCCACTCTCCACTATGGTGAAACAAGAAACAGCAACAGTTGTTATTACTTCAAGTAAAAAAACTTAGTTAAAGTTGAGGTAAAACAAGGCATCTGTTTACCGACCACGTGGCCTTGTTGATTGTGCGCATTACGCTTCGATATATAGTAGTTCACTCTAGTCAGGACATCCAGTAGATGCTCCGTGTCAAATGTAGTCTTCAGCTCCACACACATGTAATGGAACAGCCAGGCACCCTGATCTTCGTTACGCCAGCCTTTGGCACCTGCAAGGTCAATTACGGGTGAGCGTAACAAATATAACTGCATTGTTTTTCATTGCGAACCTACTCAGAATGAATAATCTGATTAGGGATGGGGGTATGCAGGTCATTAGGACCTTAGTGGTCCCTGCCCCGTAATCAGGATTCTCACCATGCTGGTCGAGCACGTCCAGCACTCATTTCCGACCAGTATTTGCAGGTTGCCGACCTGCAAATATAATACTATTTTTGCAATTAATAGTGGAAAAAACAATGTAGGCTAACAAACTATTATCGTTACACAACTACTAGAGTTGGGAACAGTTAATTAACAACTCAATTGACAAAAAACATGCTTGCTACATTAGATAAGATGAAAGATATCAATTAACATCTCCGTGGTAACATTATTTGGAACCCTATTACTAGGTGTAGGCTTAGTATTGTTGCTTTTTATTGAGCAACACACGGTCGAATAGACGGCAAACCAACACACATGGGGGAACCTCGAATTGAGTTTGCGACTCAACCATGCACGGAGGTTTGACGTTCGTAAGTAAGTGTTACATTATAATTTCACTGTTTGTTAATAAACGTAATTTAAGTTGGTATGTATTTCAATCCCTTTAGAGCTCTAGTACCTTCATTAATTGTGCATTTTTTTTTAAACTCCTCAAGACACTTTTTTCCTAATCCTTAATGTTTTAATTGTCTTATTTCATATGTGCTTCAATTGTATGATAATGTAAATTTATTAAAAAAATCTATATTTCTACAGTGCTTTGGTCTCTTGAAAAAGCACTCTATAAATCCAAATAATAATTGCTGCAAGTCACCAGATGAGCAGCGACACTAATTTTGATGTATGCCAGTAAAAATCTCGATTTTTTCCAGGACTCGAGATGAATTTTCCGGAGAGTGTCGTCGGATCGTTTTAGGTTTTCAGCCCGAAAGCACGATAAAATTTGAGTGCTTTTCGGAGCCTTTTCGAGATCCACATGGTACTGGCAGTGTGGTTTTTAATCGACGTCATTGTCAGTTTAGAGTTTGACGGTGTCGGATGTGTTCGATCAGAGTTAGAATTGAATCGGTAAGTATTCCATTTTCAAACATTTATGTCAAGTCTCAATAATTCCTTAATGCTAGGCTTAGAAGTGTTCATTAAGGTCACGATAATTTTAGTGATGTTTAGATCAGTGTGATTGTGTCCTATTTGTTAGATTTTTAGTGCAGCTATGATTGTGCTTTTTTATAATTTAATTAGGCCTAGGCCGAACATCATATTTGGAAGTAGGTGTACATTGATCTCCATATATCTTACTAATAAATCAACATCTAATAAAATATCTCATAAAATAATAGTAATTGATAATTATATTGAATATATGTTAGTAAAACAACTTTTATGTGTGAATTTGGTAACAAATATTGTGCTTCAATCTTATGTTAATTTACACATGTACTTTTGTTTGCAGGTTGTTGGTGGTTGCACATGTATAAGGAGCCTACAAGCTATCACATATTTACGATGACCTTCTACACCAACCCAGGGAACAGAGGAAACCGCAGAAAAGACCTCAAATACCAACAGAGGGTGCACATCATCGGATGACATCGGCCGATGACGAAATGATCTGAGATTAGGTCATTTACCTGATGAAGATACTATTTCGAAACCGGATTAAATACTGTAGTATTTAAACAATTTTAAATATTAAAAAGTATATTGCTGATAAAGCATTTATTTAAATACTGAAGAGCATATTATGGATAAAGCATTTATTTAAAAAATGAAAAGCATATTGTAGATAAAGCATTATTTTATTTAAAGATTTTGATACTAAGAAGCACAATATGCATAAACCATTTTTTTTTAACAGGTTTATTTTCTCTGAGGAATGTTCTTCATTTAGCCACTTTTTTTAAAACAGTTTGAAATATTGAGAAAATATTAAAAAGTTTTTAATACTTTTTTGTTAAAACAGATTTAAATAGTGTGAAGGCTATTGTGGATAACACTTTTTTTACATATTTAAATACTGTGAAGCCTATTGTGGATAACAATAAAACAAGATTGACTACTAACATGTCTATTAGTATATTATTATGTTGCTTTGTAGCATTGTAAACAACATTTTTTAAACCCATTCTTATAAGTCACCAAATCATACATTTCTACCAACCTTTAATACTAAAACTAAAAATCAATACACCCTTTGATGTACTGAAGTATCTATTAGTATTTACATGAATTGCATACTCACAGCATTTTACTTTCTATTAGAAACTGCTAGTAATAATAATTAATAATTTCAGTTTGTATTTGATTTATTTTTACTATATAGAATATTAGTTCTATATAGAGGGGCATACCCTCTCTATATCCACCACTGGTTTCTCCAATAACCTTACCTCTACTAGTGTCATGTATAACCACCATGTCTGCATTCCCTGGGATTGTGAGAGAACCAGGATTTTGTGCATCATAAAAACTGACCACGCTGCTGCTGTCATCTGCACTCTCTGTTAAACTCCTACAGGCCTGGAATATTAGTACCTTGGGCTTACCTACAAGTATCAATTCAGAAGTGCATAAAAGGAATACATATTAAAAAAAGGAAAAACATTTGAGAACATTATTATGTATCATCATATATTATGTAAACCACAAATGCAGGGGCGGATCTAGAGATGTCCGAAAGGGGGGGGGGCCCAAAAAAGTGGGTACAATCGAGATAACAACACCATAGGGGTCCGGGGCATTTCCCAGCGAAATTTTTGCTTTCTAGGTGCCCGAAAATAACCTCTGGAGCATTTTGGACGATTTTTTTTTCTTTTTCTTTCTTTTTTTTTTTTTCTTTCCAAAAGGGACCTAAATCCACCCCTGAAATGATAGTCAGAATTCAATTATTAAAATATAAAATCATCATTTTTCAAAAACTATATTTATAGAGGGTGACCATTCCAGCTTATCGATCAATCAATCGATCAAAATAATTATATAGCTCCTAATATCCACAAAGTGTTCAGTGGCGCTGTCACACTTGTTTAACATGCTCTTGACAAAAGGAAAGCCTTTAGAATGCTCCTGGACACATTCAAATTTGGTGAGTTTCTTAGCTGACAATCAGAAGCCTTCTCTAATAAACATAATCAAATTAATAAGATGATTCATACATTTGTCTTATCATGAGTCTTACTGTAGGTAGTGGAGATGTTTTTCAGTCATGAGAATTGAACCATGGAGGTATTAATGAGGAGATCACTTGACAAAACTCTGCGCACACAGCGCTATGCAAATATGCCGAGATCAATGCTGCCGCAGCGTGTGAAAAGACCGTTTACGCGATGCCTTTGAAGTCTAATGTGTTCCCCCCACCCCCACCAAATGCTCAGTGGGCTTTTACCAAAAAAATTGAACATGTCAAAAAGGAGTGCACTACTTACAGTCAGTCATTTTGGCTGCGCAATTGTTTCCACCTTGAAGCTACTAATACAATATCTTTTAAATTAATTCTACCAAACAAAGTTTTGAATTTAATAAAACATTTACATGAGCTTTAAAAGTATGGTATATTTTTAACTTGAATTTCAATAAATTGGATAAAACTCGATAATTTTAACTTTAACAGATATTAATTACGGAATGATTGAGGATTATAATAAACTAAGTCATTTTAGTGTGAACGTGTGTGGACTATTCGAAAATTCAATCCAAAGTCATAGTAATTTTCAATTTTACGCTGCCTTAGATTTATAGTAGAACCAATCGATCTTTAGACTAAATTATACACAAAAGTAATTGTAACAGAAATATTTTGCAAAATCTGTTCCTGGAATATACACATAATAACATACTAAAGTCCAAAAGAATCCAATCAGGGGATCAGGTTAATTTTCAAAATATATAATAAGATCAAACAGTTTATTGTACAACTGCTGTGTTAAAGCATATAGAAGCCTGTGGTTGCCATGTTGTTGCTAACGAAAAAAATGTTAATAATAGATTGACACCAGCGTGTGATCCAAAGCCAGGGAACACATTTCGTTTGATCTGTGGCCGAGTGATCTCCTTTTCAATAATACCTCCATGATTAAACCCAGGACCCTCGGATTGGAAAGCAAGCTTCTTAACCACCAAGTTAACTCTTTACTGCAATTTAAGAAATGCATTCCACTTACCAATCATAAAATTTTCAAACTTGGACACTATTTCATCAACTCGAACATAAGAGTCGTTTGCTACCAACTGAATGCCTTCCTAAAATCATTTTAAAGAAAAAATAGGTTAAAATGTAATACTCAGTTTGTAAGGTCCAAAGGTCAAACACTAGTAATTTTCACTAGGGCAAAAAAGTGTTTGAACGAATTGAATGGATGCATTTACTTCTTAAAATTTATCCATTATACTAATTTTTAAATTATTTTCAAGTTTAGTCTATAAGGAAAAACTTAACAATCTGATCCTTTTATCAAGGACTTGTAACATATATATAAGTCCTTCTTTTATACGGTTAATATCTGTTGTTGTCGTTGTCACCGCCACCACGGCAGAGTGTGGTTGACTTAAGGTACAGTACCTCTCTGTCTTGTAAACGATTTTTGATTTAAGAACATACCGAAATGACAACCGGCTTTTGGGTTTTCTTGTCTAACACATCCTGCCCATTCTTGTCTTTTAACGTTATCCCTTTGCCATGGCTTGAGATGATAAAAAAGAAACTGCTGTATGCGTGTTCGGTCTTAAATTTCACTTCATCAATGAGTTTCAACAATTTTTCAGGTGTCTGTATGTCAGGGCAGAATTCCAGCTCAAACCCCTTCTCCCAAAAGAATTGGGAAAGATTGCTTTTGTCCACTCTTACACCTTCAAAATAGAAATAATTTGCATTTTTACAACATTTATATACTGAAATTTAACTGCATACATTTTATTCTAACAAACAAAAGAATTTAACAATATTATTCCATTCACTATATTATTTTAAAGCTAAAATTAAAAATGATGATATTCTATTAATTTTTTAAATCATTTATTATTTTTAGTTCTGTAAAACTACTATCCATCAAGAAAAGCTCTGCAAAAACATTGTTTTTAATTTTATTCATACATGAATATTATACAGGATATGAATCAATCTTGCAGGAATACACTCGCGATTTGGCAGGAGCTCTTGGTAAATTTGTTTTTTGGCATATTAAATTATCATAATGTAATGTAATATCTGTTAATTTGAAAAAAGACAGATATATGTTTTAATAAAAACTTTCAAGACATGTTTGGCCAACATACACATACAGAAGAATATTCACCTACCAGGTCGAGAGCATCCATTTTTGTCAGGCACATGAAAAAAGTTGGAGACATAAAGGACATATCCCTTACCACGGGGATAACAAAATTCTGGCTGTTTGAAAGCAGAAATGCCAGGTGAGGTTGGATGGAAGAAGATACCAGTTGAGGGCTCAGGTGAAATGGGTATTGCAGACGAAGAGGGTGCGTTAACATGTGAATCATCCCCATCCACAGCTAATTTGAAATAATAAAAATAGTGTGAACATTAATGACCAATAAAATAATTGCATGTTGCGTGGAAATAGCAAAAATCAGTGATTTTTAATTGTAAAAAATATACATAATATTTTTGTTTTTTTATCAACTATTTTATAACTAAATTCTAAAGGGATTCTTAACAGCAAAATGCACTACAGTGGTACATACTGTTAATGTTAGTTGACATGAAAACAAAAAAAACTTACATTCTGCTCTAAACATAACTGCATGGCCTAAGAATGAGATAAAATATACAATATAATTAAAAAATGAGAAAAAAAGTAATACAAATAATTTAAGTTCTTACAAAATATATTTGAATAAATACTTTATAATTAATTAATTAATTAATTAATTAATTAATTAATTAATTAATTAATTAATTAATTAATTAATTAATTAATTAATTAATTAATTAATTAATTAATTAATTAATTAATTAATTAATTAATTAATTAATTAATTAATTAATTAATTAATTAATTAATTAATTAATTAATTAATTAATTAATTAATTAATTAATTAATTAATTAATTAATTAATTAATTAATTAATTAATTAATTAATTAATTAATTAATTAATTAATTAATTAATTAATTAATTAATTAATTAATTAATTAATTAATTAATTAATTAATTAATTAATTAATTAATTAATTAATTAATTAATTAATTAATTAATTAATTAATTAATTAATTAATTAATTAATTAATTAATTAATTAATTAATTAATTAATTAATTAATTAATTAATTAATTAATTAATTAATTAATTAATTAATTAATTAATTAATTAATTAATTAATTAATTAATTAATTAATTAATTAATTAATTAATTAATTAATTAATTAATTAATTAATTAATTAATTAATTAATAAAAATAGTGTGAACATTAATGACCAATAAAATAATTAATTAATTAATTAATTAATTAATTAATAAAAATAGTGTGAACATTAATGACCAATAAAATAATTAATTAATTAATTAATTAATTAATTAATTAAAATAGTGTGAACATTAATGACCAATAAAATAATTAATTAATTAATTAATTAATTAATTAAAATAGTGTGAACATTAATGACCAATAAAATAATTGCATGTTGCGTGGAAATAGCAAAAATCAGTGATTTTTAATTGTAAAAAATATACATAATATTTTTGTTTTTTATCAACTATTTTATAACTAAATTCTAAAGGGATTCTTAACAGCAAAATGCACTACAGTGGTACATACTGTTAATGTTAGTTGACATGAAAACAAAAAAAAAACTTACATTCTGCTCTAAACATAACTGCATGGCCTAGGAATGAGATAAAATATACAATATAATTAAAAAATGAGAAAAAAGTAAATACAAATAATTTTAGTTCTTACAAAATATATTTGAATAAATACTTAAAAAATATACTAGATCTACTAAGTTAGAGAATAATATAAAGCAATGCATTTCAAGTACATTTCATTTACCTATATTTTTCAATTTATCTTCGCATTTTCTGACTTCATCTACGAGATCCATGAGCTTTACTTTTTCCAATATGTCTTTAAGTTTACCATAGTTACCAACAGAAAAAATTTTTCGTTTCTGTTGTTCAGTAAATATATCCACAGCATCTTCCATTTGTTCAATTTCCCTCGCCCCGAAGCCACCATATTCTGCGGCTCTAAGACGTTTCTTTAATTCCCGAACTTTACCATCAGTAATTTCTAAAGAAATTTTGGCCAACATATCATCATGGAACTCTTGGATCTGATCTTCGATGCTTTTGTTTGGCATGGTTTACACTTTGGCTTATTGTTGTTCCTTGAAAATTAACAATAGATGTGTTTTAAAACAATTTAGTGTAAGGTACATTATAGTGAATATCATTAAAGAACTCAAATAAGCTGTAATAATGAAACATTGAATGGGAATTCTATTACAAAGGAAAAGAAATATTGAACCAACATTATTAAACACACCAGACATGCAAATCTTTTGAATGTTCAAAAGCAGAACATGATCTAAATAAAAGCAGAAAACTATGTTTAAAAGCAGGACACGTCTACTTGGAAGGAAGTGTTTGATAACCTAAATAAAGTTATATAATTAAGGTACCACCTCAACTAAAATTAAGACTTGCCATTTAACCTTTTTCACAATTTTAATGATATTGCTCTTGCAGCGTGGCTTTGGACCTTGTGTAGCAATACTGCAATAAAATCATATTAAGCGCAACAAATTTTGGATGTTGGCTCAAATTTTCTCATGCAACCTAAATTTAGGAGCATAACCTCACATCACCTTTGTGAACTTGGACATAAAAATGAAAGCATAATTTAATTCAACCAAATACATTTATTTCTGTAGAAAACAACATATTCCACATAATATGTAGCATTCATAACCGTAAGAATTTTTTAGTGACGTTTACAAGGGGTTTATTGGTAATAAATGTGGCAAAGACAAGCCAAACCAGTCACTCGTCGCAAATCCTGTTTTGGAGATAATGGCCAAAACATGCTGGAATTTCAAAATTTTGGAAATCTATTTTATTGCACTAAACTAACCTTTATATATACATCATGCTATGCTGTTATTTTCATCATTTTCAATGTTAAAACATCACTTTTTAACGATTTGGTGATGGTTTCTGCCTAAGAAATGCCTGAAATCGTAAACTTTGAAGGCTGATTTCTCAAATATTGTTCTTTAAACAGCTGTACAGTATGTTTAAACTCGTGTAACTTCATAAGGAAGTGTCGGATTTAAATGATTCTTTTACCATTTTATAGCTCCCATTTTACTGTTAAACCCTGTATTAATAAATAAAAATTGATTTTTCCGGCGAGTGACTGGTTTGGCTTATCTTTGCCACAAATACCCTTTTTAGGCTCCTATTGCAATTTGAAGGTCATGGGCACATGACCTTTGACCTAGGTCAGAAGGTCAAACAATTTTGCTATTTTTCGGAAGCCCAAAACATTTTATCCAACAATCAAAGCAATATTTGCAGAAAGTTACAGTAATAAAAATGTATTTTGGGTTATTTCCTAAACTTATTAAAAACCCCTTAGTTGGCCCCAGTTATCTATAGTAGAGAACCCAACTTATATTTTTAAGCACTTAATTTAAAGCCTCATTCCCGGCAAAATTTCACTAAAAAAGATTTATTTTAGAAAAAATGCATGCATTACTCTATTTATTATACACAATGGAAAAATATTGGCATAAATTTTATTTTTACGTACAAGAATAAAAAAAAAAGAGAAATACAGACTATTGACATAGGAGATTACCATTTTCTCTACGAATTCTTCATTACTAGGCAAATTCAGAGATTGTAGATGGCATCCGCTGGAATGCTCTCGCTTTTATGTATACTTTATACAGTCAATAATGTGCATCCTCTCTAATGAAATTGGTTCTTGTACCGTAATTCGCATCTCACACACTGTGATCAATTGAGTCGGCCTGAGATGTTTGTTTAATTGTCAAAATCTCGGTCAGAATCAATTTTTTAACAAAAAATGACCACCACACCCAAAGTGGTATCTTAAGAAGGCAAGCATAGTTATCGAAAAGAGACTTCCTTCTGATGCCTTGAAGGAAACACCATGTGAACCAACTTGTAAATATTGTATATAGCATATAGTAGTAGTGAATAAAGTACACATAGTACAAGAAACAGCATACTGTCTCCGATTTAAGCTTTACATATTAGGAGGGTGTAAAGAAGTATGGTACCTCACTGAGTGAGCAAAGTCTATCCTAGACTTGCCACAAGTCTCTAATTATAGGTTTTCCTAGTATTAGCTAATTTTGGAAACGCCAAGCAAATAGGTAATATGGAACGCCATTGGTGCCAAAATTGATTTAAAAACAAAGATTAGGGACTGGAGCCCAGTCTAAGTCTATCCCAACAAGAACAACAATACGCCCACCCAATTACATTATACACAATATGAACATATTGCAAAAAGGTTTTTCCTTATAAAAAGAACAGTTATGATGAAGGGATCAAATTTCAGAAATCTCACCTTAATCACATGTCCCGTTCATATGGAAATTAGCTTAAATATGCAAAATAGGGGACACGCCCCTTTTTTATTGGAAGTGCTACATTAACGGTAGGCTCTAGACAAACTGAACATCTTGCAAACAAGGGTTTTTCTTAATTTAATGAACACATATTATGAGGAGATACAATTTTAGAAATCACACTGGTCACATGTCCTGTTCATATGCAAATTAGATTAAAATATATGCACCAATTAGGGGCTACGCCTACTTTTATTTGAGGCACTAATAATAATAATAGTGTAGTTTTATATAGCGCACATATCCATCTAATGCAAGATGCTTAGGGCGCTTGATATGTGGACTAGGAACTCGATCAATGACTTTCTTCGCCCCTAAGGGTCCCTTCGTGCTACCCGGTACCAGCAACTCTCGTCGTTCACCACAGGGGCTGTCTCTTCCAGTACACCGGGGTATCGCCCTACTCGTCTCGAAGGATGTACTGGGTTCTATATAGTGCACACGAGCCATTGTATACACTGGGCCTACGGTTTATAGTCCTTATCCGAGAAGACTTGTTCTACCACCAGAACCATAGGCGAGCGTGCCGTTCGAAACAAGCCGATATTATGGCTATAGCTTGCGGTGCCCCTGCTAACCGCTCGGCCATTGATGTTAGTCATTCTTCTATTCAAACAGAGTAAATGTAGTCTATACTTGTTCCCAGACACATTAAATTGTAGGATGAAACATTGATTCTGTCATTATTTTCGTGTCAAGGTGTCTTAACAAAATACAGTCAGCTCCAATATCAACAAAAACACAAGAATTTTTTTTTGCTGGCCTAATAACTCCCTGGTTTTCTACAACTCCAACTCTGGAACATGATGGGTAGCCTATTATTATTTCATAACAGGATTTGCCAGCATAATTTGCATTCTAGGCCTACCCTAGACAGATAAGCTTGCTACAATAATCCTGCATAACATTACATTGAATGGGTGCCTGCTAACTCGTACACACTTTGACGAACTCGTACACAAATTTAGGTGAACTCGTACACATGGCTTTTGGCGAACTGGTACCCAAATGCATTTTTGATAGGGTCAATTTTTCTTAGTTTTTTGATCAGATGAGATCAAACTAGCTGCATCAATAAGGTCGTCAAAGTGACAAACTGCCAGTGGGATAGGTTTGGATGGCAGAAACATGCATTCTCAAGTAAAAATGCAGATTCTTAACAGATTTTCACTTGTAACAACCCTGGTAAAGTGGCAACTAATCCATTTTCGGGTATCTAGTAACATTAATTTATTAACAATTATTTGTATTATCTTCGTGTTATTTTCTTTTTTACAGAAACAACGCAAATGCTACTAGGTCAACTAGGTTGAGACACGTTTCTTTTTAATGTTTGTTGTGATATATTTTAACTGCAAGTTTATTATTGCTTAAATTAAATGGAGACTGAAATAAAGTAGTAAATATATTAGTTTGTCATCCTTTGTTTTCTTCTTATTCCCACTTACTATAAATGAATTACATATAAATGATGATGAATGATAATAAAGAAAATATACAGTATTTTCATATTTATATTTTCATATAAAATTATCAATATATTTATCAGTACATACTGTACATTTGAATGTCTCTTTTAGGTTTTTTTTATATTCATAAGCCCAACAAAATCACTCACTTGAGCTAAGCCTATTTCATAGTTGCAACTAGAGTAAAATTTGCTGAAACGTTCTCACCAATAGATTCCTACAGTAGGCCTACTCTGGTGAAGTATACACAATATTTGTATTTTCTTGTAATTGTTTTATTTAAATTTGCGATACATATTTTGATGTTTATAAAATACACAAATAAATGGAAATATAGTGAAATATAGTTTTAATATAATATATAAATAGGCCTACATACAAATGGCTGTTTTGGGATTCTTTTTAAAAGCTGGAAAAATTCACGAGGCCCAGTATTGCCTGTGATAGTTGCCTGGCAACTAGGCCTAAGTACAAAACAAATCGGAAAGAAACTTTCCCACAACCTAATAGGTTCTCACGGTACTCTTGAGGAAGCAAACACATTCTTTATACGCCGCCTTCAGGAATGTGGACTCATTACTACAGTCAGATGCTCAAAAATAGCTATTTTTAGGTGCAACAAGTGCGCACGATGCCAGTGTAATATGTCACGTGTGTTCGTGCACCTCTTCATATCACCACATAGTTGCCAAGGTTGACAAGCCTTTGACACTCGCACAATCTGAGCATGTTCACTACTGATTTGATTGATCTTGGACACTAAATTAAGTCAAGTGTATGTATGTAAACTTAATAAACCAAAATAATAAATAATAATGTAAACTTAATAAAACCAAAAAGTTATACTCATTTAAATTTGACCAAAGTACAGTACTGTAAACTTAGGATGAGTACCTGACAATTGCTTGGTGTAAAATTAAAACAATTTTTACGGACTCACTTTATTCATGAATCACGATGTACAGACAGTACTTTCATGTGGAAAACATTTATTTCGAAGGGGTGTTTCCAAACGGAACACCCCTTCGAAATAAATGGAACAGTCCGACCCAGGGCGCCATGTATGAACCGTCTCCCTAACAAACGTCCTCATTTCCTAGAGATCCAAAAGATCATGGAGAGGGTGGGAAGGTTATCCAGGTAAGTATCTCACTCATGACTACCAACATCACGATGATTTTTGTAGTCTATTTCGTGAATACTTACCTGGGTAATTATTAATAATAATATTATTGTTGTTGTTGTCACCTTTATTATTGATATTATTACCCTATTATTACTAAGTAGGCCTAGTCTTATAAGTATCATCATTATTATTATTACTAATTAGTATTACAATTATTATAAAAATAAACAAGTAAATATTTGAAAAGGAAGTGTCACCGACATATCACCGGTTATTCACATCACTGGATGCATCCTTGTCACTGACGGGTTTCAAACATAGCCCCCTGTGGTCGAACAAATATGAAGGACTGAAGTGAAATGTCTGTTACTCAACAATACCAATTGTTCCTATTGTGGATAATTGAAAGCCTACTAGATGCTATGCGCCCCACCTAATTTTAACGTAGGCCTAATTCTTGGGCGTGGTTCTAAAGAAAATAGTATCAAAATGCACGCCATCGTGCATTCATTTGATTTTAGTCAGATTCAAAATAAAATTTTAACATTTAAAGGGGGGGTGCGGGGATGAAATAATTAATTTTTAATTTAAAATAGAGGGATGGGCGACCACAACGACGGTGACGGCACTCGATTTTGGAGCGCGGTATTCGAAAACGAGGCTCGTGAACTGGGTCCCAAAAAAAAACTGGTGCTACAGGATTTTGAGCTAGTGTTATAAGAT
>NW_022741166.1:640437-641981 GCF_011630105.1 Anneissia japonica
CGAAGGCATTTTTGAAGAATGAATCTTTCAAAAAGATATGTTTGCTGGTTTGGATAAGGAAGTCTTGGAAGTGGTGATCTTAATAGTGGTGTTAAATAGGTTTGTTTAATACCAACTTGTCTTACCTGCGTAGGCATAGCCTAGCATTTAGTGCAGTACTGTATGTATGTAGAGAATACGGAATACTAACTGCCTGGCGCGACCAGATGATCAGAATTTTACTAAAATATACTGTGTACTTCATATTGAAGAAAAAGGATGCAAAAACTGAGTAATATTTACATTTCATTTTAATTATAAATAACTTGTGGCCGAGTTGACTTGTGGTCGAGATGACCTGCTTCCCACCAAAATGACGTGTGTACAGGTTAACCAAACATGGGTACGGGTCGCCTAATTTGTGTACGGGTTTGCCAAAGTGGATACGGGTTGGCATGGGTACGGGTACGGGTTGGTTTGGGTACGGTTTAGCCAACACCCGGCCAGAATGTCCACACATTCTATGTCTCCTCCTACCTTCCACCCTCCTAGCTCGCGCTGCACATGCATGGCCTTCCATTCTCATAAAGTGAACAAGGTAAAAAAAAAGCTGATTGCAGCAACCACTGAAATAAGCAACTTCCTGGTCTGATATCTATTAAAAACATCTACCTTCAATCTTACCGTAATAATGCTTTCAGATGTACATCTATAGCACAGAATTATGTTTTTTATACAACGTAAAAAGCCAAAATCCACACACCAATCAACAACTAGAACATACACAATGGCCAATTCAATTCAAACTATACTGGGTACACAACATTGTACGCTGTACAGTACACAAAATATGTGGGGTATTCAATATGTGCATGCAGCAATCAAAATGATATCCTCACGTGACATGTTTTTTGATCGAAGTCGCCATGGTTAATTCTACATACATTGTAAAACATTGTATTTTACTTTATATACATTTAAATATTTGTTTATATATACAGTAACCGTATATATATAACTATATATATATAACTATATTATATATATATATTGTTAAGTCAGATTTTGCTATATGTATTAACTGCCCCTGTTTGTAGAATAGGCCTGTGTTAAAGGCTAAAGCATAGACCAAGATACTCTATGCAGACCACAAGTTTGTGGTGATTGTAATTCTAGGTTACAGACAGTGAACTTAGCTATCTTCCAACTATGCATTCAAGGTTTGCCATTCTCACTTAGCAACAGACTTTCTTATCTTGTTTTGGAATAGTTACCAAAACAGTGTATCAGTTCAGTTCATGGATTCAATGCAACAGGTTCTGGAGAAGAAACTGATGTAAGTTTATATTGAATTATGTTCTAGGATTACAGTTAATAAATAAGATTAAATCAGTACTCTCATTTAGTACATAATCATTCTCTTCGGTGTACGGTAAGAATGGCCCCGGAAAAAATGGCCCCGGAAAAAATGGCCCCGGAAAATATGGCCCCGGAAAAAATGGCCCCGGAAAAAAAGGCCCCATATGACAGGTAGGTAAAAATGGCCCCAATAATCAAATTCTGTA
>NW_022741166.1:643668-644631 GCF_011630105.1 Anneissia japonica
GGACTCCACCCATTTTCTTCGCAAGATCAATGAACTGAAAGAACTTAAAACTGATGCTATGCTTGTCACTTTGGATGTCTCTTCCTTATATACCAATATCCCCCATAACGAAGGTATAGCTGCTTGTAGGAATTTCCTCACTAAACATAACACCGGACACAACATAGATAATATTTGCACTATCATTAATTACATCCTAAAACATACTACTTTACATTTAATGGGAAATACTATCTACAGACTAAAGGTACAGCTATGGGGACTAAAATGGCTCCTAGTTATGCCAACATATTCATGGCCGACTTAGAACGCATGTTATCTAGTTTCCCTCTCCAACCAACATTCTATACTAGATACATAGACGACATATTCATAATATGGGAACACGGCCTTAACGCACTCAGCCAGTTTGAGACCCATATCAACAGGTTTCATCCCAGCATAAAATTCACACTCGAATCATATTCTCAGATCCCGTTTTTAGATATAACATCCACACACAAAAACGGTACCATCTCTACATCCATCCACATCAAACCCACTGACAAACCATAAATATCTTCACTTCAACAGCTTCCATCCCACAAGCCTGAAAAAGTCTATTGTTTATAGCCAGTGCCTCCGTCTTAAACGAATTTGTTCTGACACCACCGACTATCACAAAAAACTATCCACACTCATATCTAATTTTGTTAAGTGCCATTAATCAAAGCTGCCGTAGCTAAAGCTACACTTAAAACCAGAACAAATCTGCTCACATACAACGAAAAGCCTAATATCCATACCACTTATATTAGACTATAACCCTCTCACCAAACCATTTACAGATGCCATTAAAACTGATTACAAAATACTCAAATCAGACCCATCCATCGCCCAACTTTATGACAAACCACCCAAAGACATTAGATGTCAATTATGTAACATAATCACTACAGGACATAGATTCAAAATACCAGGATC
>NW_022741166.1:644654-702034 GCF_011630105.1 Anneissia japonica
CACCCCCCAACCTAGACTGCCATGCTTCTAACGTTATTTATCTCATCTATTGTATTAAGTGTAACCATGGAAACTACATAGGTGAAACGGGTACCAAAATCAATAATCACAAATGCACTATTAGACGCAAAGACATGAGCAAATCTGTTGCAGCTCATTTCAGTTTACCTAACCATAATGCCAGTGACATGCGATTTATTATTCTACAAAGTAATTTCATATCTACCAAAGAAAGACGTAGTGCGGAAATCCGTTGGATTCTCCGCCTAAAAACCCACAAAAAAAGGTTTTAATAAGGACATGGGCTTTGCCAGTGAATATACATTCATCAAAGATATTAATTAAACAAGCCTATACTTTGTTTACTCCAGCCCTATTTCATTTCCTGTATATTTATTTTTACTATGCTACAGACTTCACTATATATATATTTTATATCATATTTTATATTTCTGTTCCATATTTTTTATCCATATAATGCTTTATTTTACCTATTTATAATTTTCCATTTCCTGCTTATATCCTATTTCTCTATTTGTTTAGAAGCCATCCCCTCACAGTCAGCATATCGTGGGAACAGCCATTATCTGCTTTCTCATTCCTTATTGTTTATCTATACTCAGCATTAAGGCATTGTCTTTGCTAGTATTAGCTTTCTTACTTTAGATAACAACCCAGCTCTCTAGTTAATTCTTATTTACTAGTTTGACTACATTCGTTGCGAGCTATGCTACACGATGTATTATTATGTCCTTTATTCGAACACTGTATTTACCTTTCTTTGATGATTTATGTATATAGTTTATCTAATTTTCTTTCCTCCATGGTTTAACAGTGTTAACGGCTACCTTGATTTATATTTCAGTGTATGCTATTATTTGTTTCCAGCCGTACTTATTGTGTAATGGAGTGTATCTGGTGGTATTAAATTGGAATGCCAAAGATTTAATTTAGTGTACTGGGAGAACGTTCCTAATAGAGTCCAAATGTTGTGGTGGTTTTAAGTAAAAGTTCCCAGTGGTTCTCTTTATCTTTGCGATTTCTGAGTGTGTCAAATGATCTAATCAGTAAATTTTTAACCCCTTGTATTACTAATTTTAGGGGGCCTACAATCCGAGATTAAAAATCACAATATTAATTCATTCAAATTTTTTCTTGGTCCTTAAGGATATCAGTATAGGCCCACTGTGTGTGTTACTTTAAAGCTAATAATAGGATTTATTACCATACTTTTTCTGCCTTCTTTCATATAAGATGTGGCTCTTAATCTTGTGTACTTTCATATAGAATTCAAATCCATAGCGCAACCCTCAACTTGATTTTTAAGTAAACATTCTATTCATTCTAATATCTGTATAGCTCTGAAATCCAGGACAATATATAACTTTTGTTGTTTTAATTACATTTATATTGTTTACATCATAAATGTATTGCATTTGCAATGCAAATTATTGTTACAATTTACTTTAATATATATTGTAACTCGTTCTTAGCTCAGCCAGGGAATATGACTGCTTCCTTGGTCAACCAAAATAAAATTATAAAGAATCGATTTCCTTATTGTAGGACTACATGCCAAACCCCATATTATATACAGTACATAATTGTACAATGTTATAAGCCGTATATATTATATTTATATATACGGTATATGATAATTATATATACGGTATATTATATTTATATATACGGTATATTATATTTATATATACGGTACATTCCGCAAAACCTCGAATGGGCTGCTTTTTATGATCTTTGGTTGCAGTGGTGGTGCCAGGGGAGGGGGGTTTGTTTCGTTATAGCCTAAATCGTGTGGGAATTTAATGCTAAAATAAAATAATATTGATACCGACACGCTCAGGGATTTTTGGCAGACATGAGACTTTTTAAAATTCCGTCCATAGGTGTATGGTGATCGATCTCCTCCCCCACCACTAAGGATTTTATTCCTTACATGCTCGAAATTGCATTCAGGATTCGCATTTTTCCCTTTTACTTGAGAATAAAGTAGGCCTACGTGTCTTTAAGGTTGCCTGCACATGCTTTTTTTTACACTGACATGAGTGGCAATGTGTACGTGTCCTTTGATCTCATCCGACAGCACTTATAAAACAACATACAGTATCTGCATGTTAGTGCAGCTGGTATACATGATGTTACCATATTTTAAGTAGCTGTACTACAAATGGAGAATCTTTAGTCAAACAGCTACAACGATCACAAATAGCATACATATATATTTTATAATATTGGCATTACATTGCATGAGATTCTGGTCTTTAACCGTGAAACAGCCCTCAAATGCAGGAGTGTCACAACGAATGTGATGGTAGGTCTGAACGCTCACATAGGTGTAGTATGGTATATTTTACACGGCACATTTGTGATTAGTGAGGGCGCACTGGCACAATATACAATGTTGCATGTTAGTAGCACCTTCTGCATACCTGTATCTCTCAAGGTGTGTAAATATTATAAATGAAATCACAAAACCAAATGTGCATATATAATAGTATACTTTAATTAATCTGTACCACTATACATCATTTCATATACACAATATTTTTACAATAGATCATTGCAAAATTAATATATTTTAAAAATTCTATTGACAATTAATATTTCCATAATGAAGCTAGCAAAAACATAATAAGAGAAAATAAATATGCTGTAGCTGTTTATTTGCTTTTTTTGGATCTGGTGGAACCTCTTGAGGTTGACCTATTGGAAGCTTGTGAGGGAGGTCGTTGCTGGGATCCAGGCCTCCTGGTGGACGGTGATGGCGCTGTTGGTGGAATAGGTGAATGCATGGGGAGTTGAGCCTGGGCAGACGTTGGTACTGCTGATGCAGGAGCAGAGCTCTGTGCCTGTGAATTTTCAACTGCTGATGGTGCTGGTGTGCCAATTTCAGACTGACCGGGTGTAGCGCTCTTTCTTTCCAGGGCACGTAATTTCTCGAGAGCAGTCGCCAGCTCCTCTTCTAGTTGTACCACTCGATTTTCTGATTTTAAAGCTCGTTCTTCAGTAACTCTTAAACACAAGCAAGATAGAAGATAAGTAATTATTAAATAACTAATTAATTCATTAAAAAAAAATTGACCTAGCTTTTGTATTACCATTATGTTAAAACAGTGCTGGCCCTTTTGTTTACTGCCATTTTGTATTTTCCAAACATGGATGAATTGTCATATGATTACTGTATATATTTATTATTTATTTACATTGAATTTATTGTATTATGTATGAAAAAATATTAAAATATTATACTTTGTTGAAACATATAAATTTAATACTGGAATTATTTTACTTGACATTTACAAATGCATAAATGTTTCCAACTATATACAGTATTATTTGCAGAGATCTGCAAATTGTTTGGTTTTTGTGGCAGATGTCTATAATTTGTATTGTATATAGTGGTTTTAGCCACTGTTCATTTTAACTGTATCTTGGATATTTGCAATAAATTATATTGTCATAAATCAATGAAAACTTATTTCCACAGTGAGTATCTTAATGGAATAACTTATATCAAGGAGGGATTAGTAAAATAATTCCTCCATGCTTATATCTGATCCTTTTAAATGAGCATTTAAATATTTCGGTTGAATTTTTAAAGGGATTTGCCCAGGAAGCATGAAATTCAACTTACAGCAGTTGGTCTTGCAAAGAGTTAACAGCTGCTAAAGCTTCATAAGCTTTTGAGGTGTCAGGTGTGGCAGATCTTGTGGTACCGACTGTAGAGGGTGCTTTAGATTCCTGTGAAAGCAAATGTAGTACTGTACTGAATTTTCTTTTGAGTACTACCAGTTTTGTATCTAATCTTCTACCATGACAATAAATACATTAGTGATTATTGCAACAAACTTGATGCGTTTGTTTACCCCCTTCATCTGCTGTCAATAGCAGATACAAATACGATAATGATTGATAAAGGTGACAATAAAGATCGATCTACTGCATGCTTTCTTACTACAAGGCCTAAAAAAAAAATTGTTTGTTTGCCCTTTTTTTTCTAAAAATGATCAGACAACTTTAGACTAATTGTAGGGTGTCTGGCAAAAAGTAAAGATAAATTCACTCACATTTTTTTTAATTTGTAAAGAAAAAAGATAAAAAATACGGTTTTTTAAATATTTTTTTTGTTTTTCCGCCCCATATTTTTTTCAGTGAATTAGGGGTGGGTGGAGAAGGGCAAACAACCAATTTTTTTTTTTACCTAATACAGCTTATTAGAATTTTAATAAAATGCCATTTGAAATGATTATAAAAAATTATTATGGTTGTAAAGTATATAGCTTATCGCTTTGCGTTAAGAACGTAAATGTAAACAATACAATGATATGCACACACACGCACAAGTATAGTTAAGTTCCAACTCCCTTTAAGTTCGGTAGTTTCAATGCAGACTCCGAGTATAACATACTACTCCTATTCACCACAAATTATTTCTGTTTGAAAAATGGTGAGTTGATTTTATTATAAAGAAACATTATTATATGCATGAATAGTAATATGATAACTGAATTGAAATAAAATAAATGGGTTTAGCGCAAGGCTGTGTTAAGTCCTAGGCTAGTGTATGTTAGTTGTTTGTTTCATACTTTAGTTAATTATTAGCAAAATGTAGTTTTAATTTAAAATTAATTAGACCTGATTCAATGCAATTTATGACTTATGACTTAGTTATTCACATATAAGTATGTGAATCATAATACTGTACTGTACAGTATGCATGTTAAGTAATGTTATATCTATTGCAAGCTACTCGTTATTGAATTTGTGTTTGCATGCTTTAGTACATTTGTAAATATGTGCGCACTGTTGCTGTGGCAACAGTACATGCTACAGATGGATACATGAAACCTAGACTTACAGTATCATATAATTTATGTAAACTTGCTACTGGTACTGGTACTTGTAGCCGTCTGATTTCAGACATTCGGCAGCCATTGACATTATGTTAGTATTAATAGTTAAGATTGTTTTATTTTTCTAGTTTGCTTACTGAAGAACATTCTTCAATTTGTATTAAAGAACCAAGCAGTAGAAGACTTAGATGTGCAACCACGGTAGAATTATCATCATTGATTTTTAATACTGAATATTAATATACATAGAATATCAACAATACTTGTTGTATGCAAGTATCTTTGATATTATTATCTGTTATACTGCTTATATATAGATTGATTAATTATTTATTTCATTCGCAATGTTATAATTGCTAAGTATTATTATTATTTATTTTTCTGTTACAGTTTTCACATTGTTTAATGATTGAATAAAACAGTCAGCATTAAGCATCAGTCGAGACTTGTTTTCTAAGTCACTATCTGCCACAATGGTAATGATGATGATTATGGTGATAATTGGGATGATGGAGCTTTCTAGTAAATTGATTTTGGAGTTTTTCTGTGCATATACAAAAACTCTGGTTTTGATGATGATGATTTACCAAATTCTTTATCAGTGACAATGAGAGAACTTTACCTTTGGGGGTTCTGTTGCCTCGTCCAATGACTGTACACGAACATTGTCATCATAACCTATGACCTCCATCTTACTTGTATCATATTCACTGAGTTTGCTCATGGACGAGCCCGTTGGAAGAGCAGGGCCTGTCACGGACTCCTGAAAAATCAGAAAAACAAATTACAATATGTTAAGGCATGGTAAAGTATATCATCGTAAACCTAATTGACTACTAGTTAATGGATCTTTCTGGAATGTCAATCAAACTTAACAACTGATCAACCAGGAATATGAGTACGTCCCACAGACACACGTTTACATTTATGACTGCACTCAACCAAAGTGGCAGGGCTTAGCAGAATGATTTTGGGCTGGGTATTCACTGCAGCAGCTGCAACAGCTGCAGTGCCACCTCTGTTGGTTAGTTTGGTACTGGTACTTGTATGGGCATTTATAATGCACCTCTTCCTTGTGGTTACAAAGCACAGTTCTTTTCCCTGGTCATTAGGTTTACATGCAAAGTGTTGCTGCTGGTAATCAGCGCAGGAGCAGGCAACCCCACCAGGTATTCCATTTATACTCCTGGGTGGAGAGAAGCAATGCAGATAAAGTGTCTTGCTCAAGGACACAAGCGAAATGCACAGCGAGAGATTGAAACCCTGACCTTGAGATTGGGAAACCAAACTGTTCCCGCTGCACCAAACTGCTTGGCAGCAGTAGACTGGGAAACAATTACCTGCTTTATCTAAAGAGTATACTGCATCTTGTAGTAATGCATAGCTGAGCCAATTTATACACAGGATTTAATAGTTTCAAAGGATGGTGCTTAAGAACCTGTATTTCATAGAGTGAGCAGCTTTTACCCCCATGATAGAAGGACTCCACATAAAGATTTCTATGTTTCATTACATACACTATGGTTACTATTACTTTACTGCTACACTCAAAATCAAATAATTGGAGTAATAAGAAATGATTGCTAAAAATTTGGACAAATGAAACATACCTCTGATGTTTCTGGACTTGACTGTTCTTTGTTTGGAGGGCTAGATGTTTCTTGCTGGACTAATGATGCCTCCTTTGACTTTTCCCCCTGAGGGTCAACAGAAACAGGCTAAAATAGAAAGAGCATTTATAAAAAAAAAATATCAAAAGTTAGTCTAACCATGGAGTTGTAATTATTTTTCAAAATGATTATAACTCCATGGTCTAACCAACAATTCATTATCTTAAAGAATACAACTTTCTTTAATAGTAATGATAGTGAAGATGGTTGCAACTATAATAACATAGTGCAAAAATAAAGTGCAAAACTGCAAATATAATTTGCAACAAAGCTTCTGTGCTTTAACATCATATTAATGTTTCTTAGCATTGCTTAAGATGCAGAATTGTGGAATAAGTGAACATAGAGACAATAAACACCCCTCTTTCTCCACTCAAATCCTTAATACTTAATATCTTGTGTTTGATTTATCTTGTTCACGTACACCTGCATAAATATACAGCTGAATGACAGGCTTACTTTAACAGGAGACTGAGGCACAGGTGTTGTGCTTGGCCTACTATCAGTACTAGCAGTCAAGGATTCCTGGGTTGCTGGTGGGTTCTGGCTGACTGGGGTAAAGTTCCTCAACTCATTCATGATCAAAGTAGCTGTGTGGATCCATTCAACACACTCTGTCTGTAGCAAACAAAGCACAGAAACATAAACAATCATTGAAAAAGAGCAATCCGCTTAGATTTAAGGTTAATCGTACGACAGCCTGATGCGGTAGGTCTGCGTCAGGTATAGTCGCGTCGTAGAATATTAAAGATGTTCAATATTCTCACAGTGACCTCCCGAACATAAATCTTGTCGGGCTGTGTCAACAACAACGCTGCCTGAGATGGCCTTTACTGTGTCAGTTACTCACAGCATAGGTATTATTTACTACTAAAAAACAAAGTATACCATAATAAATAAATCATTTGTACAACGGTTATTAGGGAGGTCACCTGACAAAGTTGTTTAATCACGTGATTAAGTTGGTTACCTTGATTCTCTTGAGATCTTTCATCTCATGGTCGGCAGCTTCCGTTCTCATCATCTGCTGCTTCTGTAGCTCCTCCGCTACAATGGTGGAGCAACAGCTGCAGGATAAGAAAATTATTTTGGTGATAAGAATATATATAATAAAATTTATAATACACAATTCCAAAAACAATAAAATTATAAAATGTACAATGTTTGTTTTTAAAAGAGCCTGTGAATCAACCAGATTGTTATTTTTAAAGGCTATGAGTAAGTCAGTATATTTTGAAGATGAAGCACGGGCCTATTTTATTGTATTAAATACTAAAATGAACGTTTTCGTTACCATGTAAACATATAAAAATATAAAAGGAAATTCTTTTACGATGATAAGTGCAAAGATATCCAAACAGGTGTGCTTTTATGGAAGTGCCTATAAAAAATTATTTATAGTATGTTCATTATAATTATAGGGACAATAGTTTTCTAATTATTATTATTTATTATTTGTGGGACAAGCACCTACTTCTGGTGCTGTTCTGATTGCTCAATTGTTAAGGTTGACTTCCGAAAGTGCATTGCAGATGTTGAGCTTTCTCCACACTATCAAATTGTATGTGACAAATAACTGTGATATGACCATATTTGGGTGTAATTTGACATCATTACACAAATTTGTTGCAGTGCGGACAGAACTTCATAACATATTAAAAACCATAAATATACTGACCTTGTAAGGTAGTTAGAAAAACGTGTCAGCTTGTCGAACAACATGGATGCTTTCTGTTGAATTGTCTCAATGGTGTCCGTGGTTTCCCGGCCACTTTCCACTGCCTCAGGTGGGCTACCGGGTAAATCAGGTGACAGGTGTAACAACACCTGAATCACCCAATGGATCATACTTGAATGCAAGTCAGCAACCTGTCAATGCAAGAATGTAATATTAATCTTTAAAAAAATAGTTTTGAAATGGAGAAAAATAATCAGAAAAATTTAACAAAATATTTAGTGAAGGCATATATAAATCATCTTCACTTAAATAATCATTAAAAGGTTATCTGATCATCATAATTAAAGTGTGATATAGGCTATCACATGAAATTATTGTTTCCAAAATTAGTGTTCTCCTCTTCCTTTTCATATTTGTCAACCTCAACAGGATCACCATCATCAATATTTATCATCAAATTTACCACCACTACCTCCACCACCATCCTCATCACCACCACTGTCACAACGGTAGTATAATCATCATCTTCAACATCATCATTAACATCCACCACCTGCCTCATTATCTTTATCTTCACTATCATAAGTACAACTATAAAGAAAACTACATCACTACAACACCAGCCCCACCATCAGTTACAAACTGTTATGTGATGAGTATGAATGCAAAATGTGTTTCACTATTTTAATTTTTTTGCATGCTCACCTGGTCAGCAAGTTTAGCATCTTCATTATCAATGCCATTGGTTGTCACAGTCAGCCACTTCTGAGCATGTTTGAAAACGTCTTTCATTTCAACCCTTCATGATAAAAAACAAGAGACAAAAATGATAAAATATAGAACAGATCTGCATTAAAACAGGTGTAAATCTAGAATTTTGAAAAAAAGGCAGCAGAAGGGACACAGTTCCATCACAGTAAGAACATTAAGAGAGTATTGGCAGGGATTGGGGATATATGCTAAAGTTCTCAATTTTAATGCATCATACTACCAATGAAAGCATCAAAACACATCACTTCTGGGTTGAGGCTAAATCTATGCCAAATTAGTTTTCATGACCTAAAAATGACTCTCACCTAAGTGCACTCATGCAAAACACACTGCTTATGAAGCATTCAAACTGTATTTTTGTTTCAAGTCCTGTATGTATGTTAAAACACAATTTTGATAATGTACAATCCACAAGAAACTTTCTTGTTGTTTTTTACCAACTGACAGTACTCTATCATTATTGCAAGCTAACTTACATATTTTTTAACTTAGCATTAGCTTCTTCTTCTGTCTGAATCGTCCCGACACATAAGATGGCTTCTTCAATAATCATCAACCAATCATCAAACAATTCGTATAGCCGTGCCCATTCTACATTTAGGGGCATAGCGCCACCATTCAGGATGCCATTCAGCTTTGTATCCCAGCTTTCCATTGAGTTTGTAAGATGAATCAATCTTTTAGCTGTGCCTGTATTTGAAAAAATTAATGTTAGAAAATACAAAAATAGAAATTAGAAAATGGTTTTATGAGCTCACAAATAAAATAACATTAATAGATAAAAATAAACAACTATCAAATCAAATCAGTTTTTTAAAATAAATAAGGTGCTACCAATACTCTACCATGTCATACATAGTTACACAAGTTACAAAAAAATTAATATATAAACTATATAATTAATATAATTATTATGATAATAAGTGAAGGCGTAGTTATGTGCACAGGTGCCTAGACTCGAATCCCGAGGAACTTAGAATATTTTCTCATGGCTAAAACAACTCCGTCCATAAAAAAAATAATGGGACTTAGTTATAGAGCATTATTTTAATTTGTTGCAAGTTTTACTTGTTGTTGAATGTGAAAGGAATAAAATACATATAAAACAAAATCATTGACAATAACAAAAATAATTGTATTTCAAATTATGCAAATAATTTAGCACCTTACAATGGGAAGTGATATCATAGCATTCATATATGTTTTGTCTCTGTAAGTAGTTAGTCGACCTTATGTAAAAGGTTTATGAATATCTCACAAAATATTAAAGTAAAAAACAGCAGCACTTTTGAGACTAACAATATATAATTAATTCTCTAGCTTTCGTCCACACAGTGGACTTCATCAGGAAACTGTACAAATGGGAAAGCTAGAGAATTAATTATATATTGTTTGTCTCAAAAGTGCTGCTGTTTTTTACTTTATACTTTCTATACTGTACAGACTAACGCGGCTATACTTTTTATTCATCATGTCACAAAATGTTGAGAACACATTATGAATATTTCATTATGAAAAGTTAAACGATACTTACCATTTTCTCCATTTACTTTGATCTGAAACTGCCTCATTAGTTGATGACATTCCTACAAATATAAATAATAACATAAAAGTGTGACCAATTTTTTATTTGTCTTCTAGTTTAAAAGGAAAATAAGAAAACACTTTAGTAATAATAAATATAATAAAAATAATTTTAATAAAAATTGTTGCTGATAATGGCAAAAATTGTGGCATCAGCATAATAATAATAATAATAATAATAATAATAATAATAATAATAATAATAATAATAATAATAATAATAATAATATAATGGTTCTTGATAGTGATACTTGATAGGAATCCTCTTACAGGGTTTTTCTGAATTTCCCAGAGAGCATGTTACTTTACAAAAACATTATGACTTCAATTGGGAGAGGGCGCTATTATCCTGCTTTCGTTGACCCTACTGAAAGTACTAAGAGGGTCTGGAACAGTAGCTAATAGATGCAATAAGGATCTCCACACCTTCAATATCTTCACACAGGAAACAACAACTATTATTGAAAATTCATATAAATATTTATTACAAATAAACCAAATACTGTGTTCTATCAAATAATAATAATAATATAATAATCATAGGCCTACTATAAACTGTATTAATAAAATATCATTATAAAAAAAATAAAGTACATTGGTTATACACAGTGCATAAATGTATATCAATATCAATGTGGTGAACAGAGAAATTCAGTGCCAAGAATTATAATACATTATCACATCAATTATTCATTTACTTACAACCAGATGTCCCATTATTTATTGCAACGCAAACGGCCTTGCTGTTTATGTATGCCTTTTTGTCTTTATTAAATGTAATGTTTACATTTTTTTTATTTGAAGCTGTACAACCTACACTTCTTTACACTAGTGTACTTCTTTGGAGTCTCACAAATGATGACGATTAATTTGACGATGATTGAGTTTTTTTTTAATGCTTTTTAAAATTTAACATTTCTGATTTTTGTAATGTAATTTTAATTGCCAAAGCTTCTGTTTTTTGAATTTGTATGTTTTATATTTTTATTTGAAGTGAATTTGAAATTGTATTTAATATGTATGTACTTGAATATTTTTATATTTCTATATGAATAATAGAATTCACTTCTATATGAAGTGAATTTGTATTTCTTTTTTCTATGAAGTGATTGTATTTTTTCTGAATACATATACCTGAAAAAAATAACATACATTTCTTTGTATTCTTTATATGAGGACAAATAAAATTTCTTGTATCTTGTATCCAAATTATATATTTTTTTCAATATTTCATACAGATCTCTCTCACAAGTCACAGCCTTAGTAATGAAACACCCCTGAAAACAATTTACAGCATAAAGTATGAAAGTATAAACCTAAGTATTTTTAAACCTAATAATAGAAAAAATGTATTATGAAGCTATTTAAACGTCAAAATTTAGGCCTAAGGATAAAAATTAGTTTTTTCACCTAACATGTAGTTTTCCGCTATGTTACCAGATCAATTAATTTCTCCCTGATAATAGCTTCTTTACATACATGAGACACATTACAAGCCTTTTTTAAAAAATGTGATATCTCTTTGTAAGTATTTTAATGTTTTGTCCTTTCTTGTTGCAATTTTGTATATAATATTTTTAATAATAATTATATATATATATATATTCTTATGTTTTTGTAAATACACTAATTCAGCCTTTGGCTGCCATTTGTATACAGTCTATTATACCTGAATAATAAAAATCTAAATATGAGGGTTAAAGTTAGATCTTGATATATCGTCTCTTTTCATATTCCTAATACTATATTGTATCTTATACTAGAATTGTTCTGTTATATATGCCTATATACTAGTCATAGTTATGTGAAACTAGAAGATTTAAGCTAGGCCCCTGGTGACATCTCTAAAACATCTCTTCTGTAGTGTGCTAACCACATTTACAAAGCGCATAACTTGACTGAATAACAGGGATTGTTACCGCCAACTGTGTTAAGGTCCTCTATAGTTTATTATATCTCTATAGTTTCAATGAATTGACAATACCATATACTAGGATAATAATGAGTAGCCATACTTGTCTATAGAATGCACAACCAGCACTTAGAAAACAATACTTATTATTAAAATAGAATTTTACATGCATTATACATCTTAAATACTATTGTAACTATACTGTATATCTGAACAGTGGCCTCCCTTTTAGTGTGCCTTCTTTTCTAAATCTTTTACCTGTCTAGGTTATTTATTTATTTATATAAGAATGGATATAGAAATGACATTTGAAAACAAATACCATATGAAGAAAAATGCAAAGAGAAAGGACTGATAAAACAAAGTGCATATAAAAATCAAACTAAGTGCAAAAACTCCAAAAGCAGAGTGTTTTCATACTAATAATCAGTTTTATGTGTGGAATAATTTGTTACTGAAGTACCACCAGCTTGTTTCTGCTGCGAAAAATCTGGTAATACCAGCACAGTGGTATAACTGACTTCTCTAAAGCATTTGATATGGTACACCATATCATGGCCTTCCATAGGCTCAATGAAATTGGGATTTCATTTGTTATTTTAACATGGGTAATTAACAGAGGGAGAAATATAAAGGGGTATTTTCGGATTATATAACCATCAATGGCCCAATTCTTGCCCCAATAATATTTTTATGTTCCATTAAGGTATAATCTAAGGTGAAAAATATGTATTTTAATGGAATTTTTACATGATTATCTCACCACAAACAGTATATCAATAAGTATGCAAAACTTTATTGATTTACCTCTTTTAAATCCTACATTTACATACCACATACATTAGCCAAGCAAAATAAAGAAATTAATCATTAAGTAGATTATACATGTACAATAAAAGCAAAGAAAAAATGCAAGCAAATCTTTTTTCATGTATTTATTACAAATAAAAATGACGATATTCAATTGATAATTCTGTTATTTCATTTTCAGTCAGCATTCAATTTTTCTAAAGTGTGTTAGTCCCAAACCCAAAACAAAAATTGATCCGTTTAAAATATGCATTAATTTAATTTAACATTAAAAATAAATATTGAGAAAAAGGAGATATATATCAAGCACAAATATGCAATGTTTTGATATAAAAAGCAAAGATAAAGCTTAAAAAATGAAAGAGAATTTTAAAATATATACAAACCCTGCCGTTTTGATTGTGGAAATGAAATCGAAATATAAAATAGTTATATTTTATGATTTGTACATTATTTGCCTATAATGAGATTTCTTGTTAACATTGTAAATTTAATACTCATTTGTTCCTTCATTCATACAATTATTTAATTATTTATTTGTTAATTCATTCAATTATTTATTTACTCATAACATTATTCATTCAATTATTCGTTTGTTTATATTTTCCTTTAATTATTAATTTGTTTATACATCCATCCATCCATCCAGTCATTCACTAAATTCTAATGGAAGCTTGAAACAAGAAAGTTGTATTTTAGAATGTAGAGAGATGAAAACATACAAATAAGATTTTACCTCTGTACGCTGTCCAACAAAATAAATGAACAATTTAAGCAGCATGCAGAAACAGTTAAAACAAAGGAAATAAAAATGGTGAGTTGACATATAAAACACACACACACACAAATATTATATACAGCACATAAATATGAATGCATTTACATGCTTAATTTTTTGGCTGTATATTCTCAAATTCACACGGATGAATAATGCGCCCTTTAACCTGTAGCAAGGATTAATTCACTTGTGGGAAGATTGTTAGTATAACACTTAAACACATTTCCTCTGTAACTTGTTGTCTTATGTAAATTGGGTATATGACACCCCTTTTTCTTATTAATTATTAAATTGAATAATTTATTACCTTATTCATGATTAGCATCTTCTCATGGTCAGGGTATTCCTGTCCATTATCTGGCTTGTGTCTGCTGAAAACCTTAATCGCGATCTCTGTCCACTGTTCTGTCTGCTTTGAAATCATGTACATACTCTCCTCGTGGCCAAGTAGAACATCCCCTCCAAATCTTTCCACTTCTTTGTTGAGATTCTGTAATGGAAAAATCCCTCCAAGTAATGAAAATATAGCATCTGTAATCACTGTGATAGAACAGAAACAATGAATATTTATAGCACAGATCACAACTCTGTTATGAGTCTCCCAGAAATCAACATTGTTCCCTACTACCTGAATAGTTGAGCCCTGGAGACATGACAAATGTACCTCTCAACATGAATAATCAAAAGTAAGAATTATTATATCAACTGAGAACAGGATGACAGACCTGAAATGGAATTGATGAATGAAAACTCATTTGGTTTAAAATATCTGATTATGTTACACTGATAAGGATTTTAAATACAATTGTACCCCCACCCCTACAAAGAAAACAATATATAAAACATTTTTCAGCATTTCTCCCAAGTTGAAAACAAGTGGTTTGTTTTAACAGGCACTATGCAAATTTATAACACAAACCTCTTCCCAGTGTCGTAAGTCTTCATACAACTGTCTGATAACTTCCTTACTGGGTGCCTTAGCAACTGTCATGGCTTCACTAGCCCTATACAGGTGAATCATAAGATACAAAGTTACAAGATGATTGGATTTTGAAAACATTGTACAGCCCAATGTTTCACAAATAAAAATAATCAAAATTTGATTGTAACAGCACCAATAATACAATTTAAAAAAAATAATAACAACAAGCACAATATCAAGAACATATTAATTTCAAAACATTCATGTTTTAAAAACCACATCAGAACAAAACTTGTGCAAAAATACAATCGTGGTTGTTAAATTAATTCAATCATTCATTCGATTTATTGTCATTTGCAACATATCATTTACATCACATAGACATTGAAGTTACAGAAATTGTTACTATATTGACATTATTTTTACATACTACAACCCCACTAAAGAAAAAACACAAACTTATAAGTATAAACAATAAATAAAGCACTCTGGTTTATAGTATCAAACATAAAAAAAAAATGTAGAGTTTTTAATTGTTTAGACAAAATATTAATTTAAATTAATATTGTGGGAAAATAGTTTTATAAATCACATATTTCTACATTAATTTTGATTAAATTATTGCAGTTAAATATAATATTAAATCTTGCATAAATTATAGGCCTATTACCCTTGGTTCATGACTTAGAGTGAAGAAAGAGAAGGTTGGTAAGTTTTTACACAGCAAACATTGTTATGAAAGCAACTACAATATCACCTGGATGAGGGTCTTGGAGATCTATCAGTGAATACTGTTGTGCCAGGAAGGGTACTTTAGGAAAGATATTGAAAGATGGAAGGTTCAGATATAGATAATATAACACATCTTTAAAAGCTTCAAGACTGTGAGGCCAGTGAGGGAACTTTAGTCAAAGATATTGTAAAGATGCACTACAGCACATCCTTACAAGATTGAAAATTGCATTGCCAATGAAATTGTCTTTTAGATAATGTCCAACATACATGCATCAGCAATGCATTATTAACATACCTTGAAGGACTACGAAAAATCAATAAATTAGAGACTTGTGGCAAGTCTACTTGAAGGTTTGAAGGCAGTATGTCAGTGAGGGCATTTACGAAAAGATATTGTGAAAGATGCATACCTCAGTAATGCAACAGCAATAAACACATCTTAAGATGTGAAAACTAACATGCCACTGAGGGTGCTTGTGGCATAGATATTTTAACAGATTCATGGTTCAGTATTAAGCACTACGGTAGTAATAAATACACTATTCAGTTAATGGTTTGATTACTGTTCAAAATACTGAGGGTGAAGAGACAGAATGCAAACACAATTTTTTCCATAGACATGCAAACAATTAACTATAATATTCTCATTACTAGTAAATATGAGCAACTATATAATGCAGTATGCAACAGTTTTTTCTCAGGTGACAAGGAACCTCCTGATTTTTATATCATATAGTGTATGTAATAAATAAATAAATGTAAAAATATAAATTATATAATATAAATTATATTAAAATAAATAAATTATATAAATATTATTAATACATTAAAAACTGTTTAAAGAATTCCTTTAAAAAATGAATATTTGATGTCTGTAGTAAAGTTTAAAGTTATGGCAAGTTTAATTGATAATGAAAAACATGTTACTGTTTAAGTACATTATTAAGTATATATATTTTGTGATAATATTTAGGCAGGGAAATCAGTCAAAATATAAAAAAATAATGATTACATGACATTTTCTGAAAAATCTGCTATCCACCGGTTCACACCACTTTTGATTAATGTCAACCTCTCACATGTTTTCTTTTCCTCGATTAGTAGGTTAGCATCAAATTCCGTTGTGAGGGTGCGGTGGTTCTCTATGAGGCCCTGTAGCTGTGATAGCTGCTCTGTGTCACGGTCACTTAATACCACTGCAAAGTGCTTGGCTAGCTTACTCCAGCTCTTCTCACTAACATGCAGACGTCTGGCAGTACTTAAAGCATTGGCTTCAGTGACCTGTAACCAATTACATAATAAAAATGATAATATGGCAAAATAAAAATTCATTGATTTGGTTTTGTTTTGTGTGAAACAGGGCTGGAATAAAAAATGATTCACAAATAAACCAAAAATATATGTAATCTCTGCAACAGAATTAAGATCTTAAAGTAAGTACAGCATGAAATGACACACGTTTACATTTAAGATCTTTAAGAACTGATAGAAATAAAAACCTTAAGAGCCAGGTTGTATGCTGCATGGCTCCACAGTTCTCGTTCACCAGCAAGACTTGCAACCTGGTTTTCTAGACGCTTTCGTTGAAGCTCGTACAGTTCATGATACTCAGCAAGCAAGCTGTAAATAAAATAAGTAAACTTTTAGATTCAATATCTATTTTTATCATAAAAAGGACAACATATAATATACTGTATAAAAATGGACACTATGAAAAATTTTTTTAAAAATATCTTAAGTAACTAAAGTATGTGTGGCTACTCATAAGGGAGTGTGGCTACTCATAAGAAAACAAATTCTGTCCATATTATCACATTTTATGTGACACATACCTGTGATTTGCACATAATGAGGCATGTTGTAGCAAAATGGCTAAGTTGTAGCAAAAATATTGGTATTTTCAGATACCCGAGTATGTGATCTTTAAAATGAGGGGTCATTAATTGAAATTGGACATTTCAAGCCTAAGGTATTAGAAAGTGAAAGTACAGCACTCCTAGAATCAAGATAAACATGATTTTGAGTAATGAGTAATTGCCTTTCAAAGTTGTTTGTGCATATATTGTTTAATAGAATAAACTATCAAAATAACGTTAAATAAACAACTTGCTGACCACTTCCAGAATTAATACTTTGGTACATGATTAATAAGACATTAAACTATTGATCTATAGTGAAAAACAAATTTGGATTTTTAGTCAATTTTTTGAGCGCCCATATTTTATAGCTCATTTACACAATACTGGCCTGTGCGACAACTTAACCATTTCACCACGACATGCCTCATATAGGTGTGATATGACATCATCTTGATCACAAAATTTGTTAATTAAAACATTAAAGTGCGGAGTGAGCTTCAGAAGCACTACTATTTTCAATCTCATTAATTTAATATTTCCTATCATTTTTTAGTTAAATATCTTAAATATGGTATTGCCTGCTGGCTAATAGATGCCGCCACTGTCACTCTTCTGCAATGCATCGTACAAACCTGGGTAATCAAAAAGACTACCGAAAATCCCAATGATTAATCTCAGATAAGATAGTATAATACATACACCAAGAATCGAAATGCACACCATCAGACTACTTTACCTTGAATTCTTCTCAGATTCTTTTAGAGCTCGTGCCAACTGAAGGTGGAAATAAAAATTAAATTGTCAATACCATGCTAAACTTGGCTTTTTATTCACCAAACTGTTGGGGGGCACATTTTGACTGTCTTAAGCCCTGTTCAAATTATATTGTTTATATTGTTTACGGCCCAACTAACTGTGTACCTGGTCAATTTGACAAAAAAAAATCCAGTGCAAAGAGCTTACATATTATCTAAGCCAGGTAGTAAGTTTAACTTAACGAATTTTGCCCTGGGAGTACTAGCCAGGTTGTTTTTCCTAACCAGGAAAGTTCAATTGCAAACAGTACTTTGGTTAAAACTCCATGAGCAGCAGCATTGTATATAATGGACTTTTCAATCCGCACTTGTGTGCCCAAAAGAAATTTGAACTTGTATACATTTAAATGCACACAACATGATTTAATATTTTTCCAATTGGAAGGTTTAGAACAGCAATTTGCATGGCGTAGATTATTTAGGCACAACCTTGGTAAAACATATTGCATATTTATAAACAACTTGTCTGGGTAAAATTATATTTTTTCTTAGTGGAAATTAATCAAAAGTGATGGATTTTTGGATGCAAATATTAATATTATAATATGAAACACACAAAAAAAAAAAACGTGGTGGCTCTTTGCTTTTTCTAAATCATAGATCAACTGTAGCAGATCTTTCTGACCCATGAAACACACATACCAAGAGATACTTACATCTTCCTGTGCTTGTTGTGACTGTTTTGTGACTAGCTTATCATGCTGTCGTACATCAGATAATTCACTGAAAGAAATACAAGTAATATATGAATGCAATGATAATGATGACTTAAAAAAAATATTGATTAGTACTACTTCATTAGAATGGAAAATAACATGATGTTAATGTTGTAGCGTAGCTGTCTACTTGTCTCATTAATAAACTTATTGAAGTACTGTACAGTTAAACTTGCCTAAAGTCGACTTTGCCTATTCTCGAATAATTTCTAAATCAATCTTATTTTACATGCCAAATTGTTGTGTTTTCTATTAATTAACGATCTGTAAACAGAATTTTATCTAAGTCAAACAATTTTTCAATGCCATTTTATTTTCGACTTTGGCTAGTTCAACTAACACTGTATAAATTATACTAATTACAAAGATAGCAAGCATAGTACAGTACTACTATTTATACTATTATTAACAACAACAACAGTAATAAGAATATAATGCTTTTATCAATATAAAAAAATAAAAGCCACAAAATAATGCGCTTTCTCTACAATTTTTATTATAAATTAAAAAACCTCATAGGAATTAAATCTTACGATGTGAGATCAGATATAGATGACTTGAATCTGAAGAGTTCTTCTGTAAGCCTGCGATCCAGAGCCCTCTGTGCCATCACCTCTTGGTGCAGGCTTTTCACCTGTCGTGGAACTTTGTCAAGGAGAGTGCAATACCTCTGCCGCAATTCAGACAGCAATTCACCTCGCTCTGCGCACTCAACAGTTACCTAAACGAAATAATTTTATTAATTAGGATATTATTAATAGTGTGACAGAACATACTTTCTGTTGTTAGTAAAGGACAGAAAATGTAAGAAAAAATTATGTTTTGAGAAAAAAAATAATGTGTGGGAAAAAAGTATTAGGTAATGTTGAAGAAATGATGGGATAGGGAAGGAAAACTGGTGTTGGCAAGGAAGGGATGACCAAATGATGCAGTAGGGATAGAGAAACAGTGCAATAGGGGTGGGGAAAAGTTTGTTTAGAAATAAAAAGGGGATATGATGGGGTAGAAGTTACAAATGGTGATGTAGGAAAATGGAGAGGTAGGGATAGGGAAATGGTGGTGAAGTGTGGTAAAAGAAAAGAGGGCAGCAGTAGGAAAATATTAGTAGCATAATAGGGTGTGGTAGATGTAAAGATTGTAGGTGGATATCTAGAGACTTAAGTTCCATAACCTTCTGTATTAAAAATCACCTGTCGGATCAATTCATGAAAGACAACATTGTAAATGCTTTGCTCCTTCTTGATCAACTCCAACAAATTGTGTATTTGTGTGGGACCTTTAATCTCCACCTCATCATCATCAACACCAGCCTTTTCTAACATAGTACGTATCGTCTCTTTAAGCTGAAGCACCTCGTACCGACTTGCTGGTTTCCTGTAAATTCATAATAAATGTATATATTTTATAAATATCACATCTGTCATTAATACATAAAATTGTGTTTAGTATTGTTTGTTAAGTTCCCTCAGTAAGGGGAATTTTTCTTTTCCATACTTAACTTAATTTCCTTTTTTATGTTACAGTATACATATATTTTATTTAACAACCACAAAAAGGAACACCCTCAAGGATACTGTAATCTATTCTTTTTTGTTTTTACTGTTACAAAATTATGATAAATATTATTCACTATGCAAGTCCTCAACCACTGCCATTGTATTAACATAATTATAATGACACCTGTATGTTTCTTTAATATTACCATGGAGGAATTAGTTTTTACATTATCAACATGCACACAACTCAAGCATATATTTTAGCATGGTTTTGGTTAACCTACAAGAACAGATTTTGCTATTTTGTTTTCTCTAGAGACCACATATTATGAACTATATAAATCTCCAACCATTACCACATACACCATAGGTGCTAAATAAAATATGTGTGGTATTACTGTATTAGTATTAAAATAATACTAATAAAACCACACATATTTAGTGCCTATGATAGCAAAAATATTTACTGTCAATGTTAAGCCTAGTGGTTATGTTGTACTTACATAGATGGGAAGCTGACCGGTTCTTCTTGCTTATCTATTAGATGGGTTGTGTATTTTCTGCAACAGAAAATAAAATACAATGTACACTTCAAAACACATTATAAAGTAAGAGTTGATTTTAAAGACTTCAAAATTTTATAAATTTATTTTCCATCTTGTAAGACATGACAAATATATTCTTGATTGATTCATTGATTGGCATCACACATAATTATGAAAATTCATTGATAATAATTTAATTGCTAAGAATTTCAAAATAATTCATTAAATTAATTAATAGATTTCATCACATACTCATCTTTGAAATCCAGACTCTGAACTCCTTTTGATTTGACAACGTGATATTCAGATGGAATCAATGTCTCAGGAAGCATCATACCCTGCTGTGAATAAACACACAAGTTCAAGTCTCCTAAAGGCCTGTCTAGAGACTATCACATTTTATTTGACAAAAGAATGTTGTATACCCAAATAATAGTCTTTATTTTCCTATATATGGTCATGATGTGATGTCTGGATATGGCTTTAAATATCAGTAATTATGTAGGATATTCAATATAATAAACTTAAAATTATTAATTTATAGTTCAACAATCATGTATAAATTATTATTTTTAAGTAAATTAATTATTCATAATTATTCTTTTCATGTTATTTTCATCAATAGAGATGGCAGGCAACAAAGGCCTTCCCTATACTGTGTCTATCATATTAAATTATTACAGAGCAATGTACCTTAAAAAAAAAAAACGGGATAAGATACAACAGGAAAAAATAATAAATTTTACATAAACTTAACATCATTTTCAATATACTGTCTCTTATACACATATACACATAATTTATAAGAAATATTGGAATATAAGTTCCTATACTAGTGCTGGATATAAATTTTGCATAATCTTGTGTTGATGTTTGTTATGTGAAGGGAAATGCGACTTAGAGCAGTGATTAAGTTTGCTGTTTGATAGCCTTGACCATGGGCCTAAAACAAAAGCTCTGGAAAATCATCTACAGTACTTTAATACAGTAAAGTCCGATCCAACATTACCTGTTACGTCTGACAGATAAAAGTTCGATAATGTGTGCCTACTTTGGCCATTACTGCTTACCTTACCACCATTCAATCGAACTTTGTGCTTTTCCAATCCCCTAATTGTACTCTGATCTGTCAGGTCGGGTTTTAGGAGAGGGGGTTCAACAACTGGTACATCATATAAAAATGAGATATCCCTGAAGAGAAATACATAGTCAATTGTTACATCAATAGTGTACATCATTATTACCATCATTATCTCTTCATCATTATCATCAGCACTTGTCATAAGAAAAAGTGACTTAGCAACCTTTGTCAAAAAATGATCTGTACTTATAAATGCCTATATTATTCTCTTCTCTATAACTCTTCATCTTTAATAGGCACCATACACTACCTTCCAGCTCCTGTCATTGATTTAGGATTATCTGTTAAATGTTGGAACTTCTTTCTCCGGCTAGGGAAATTCCAAAGATTAGCAGCAGGTGCATTTCCTTTATTTGTTGAGGCCTAAAACATACATTAGGAAGAAACATCTGAGCATATTCATACCAATATAAATATGAAATGGTTTAAAAAATATTGTTACTTTTATATTGTATGTATATTTAACTGCATTTACAATTGTAATTGAATCTAATTTATAACTATAAAAAAACTCCTCAATTAAAATACTGAAACATGTAATATATATTTTAATTGTAGTGTCAGCTTATGGTATTCTATTGGGTATGAATTTTGAATGAGTGTGAGTTGTTAATTTAAATAGTATTATCTTTGTTTTTAAACAATTAAGTTATTCTTTATGTTAAATTTCAATATAATATAGATTTGAAAAAAAGAAGAAGGTTGCTGTATTCATATTGATTAACATAGAGTACTTACATTTTTGGTTTTAAGAGCAGTTGGAAGACCATCCTTTGGAACTGGCTTTGGGATCTTTGTGAGAGCATTAAGGATCTCTTCAGGGATGAATTCACTTTGCAGTGATGTTGGAAGTGGTTTGCTTTTGTCAATGTAATTGTCACTGGACTTCAAATCTGGAAGCATAGCTGCAATACAATTAATATATGATATGGATTTTTTTATTCAGAATGTGGAGTTTTCATTATCTTCTATTATATTGTGCATAATCAATATCATTGCATAAATTTGCATAAAGGTATGATTGACAATATTAATCCCCTGCTTTTTTTAATGTACACAAAAGCATCTGAATGTGTACAAGCTTGGATAAACACATGACCAACAGCTGAAATGCCTCTGAAATATGGTGCCTTGTGACAACATGCAGCACAGTGGTGGCGCCAGCGGAGCAGGGGGAAATTGCCTCCCCCATTCGGACAGGCCTGGACCCCCTGTCATCCAACACACAACTAGGTCATTGGATCAAAAATTTAAAAAAATAATACTGTAATTTGCCTATACAAATAATGTTATTTTGACTGCCAATCCCTAATATTGTTGTCTAAAAGCACACTTGGACCATACTAAGACATAAATACTCTCCCCGTCAACCATACAAGAGAGTCTTTTTATTCCGGGCAGTCGACCGAGGCTTCGTCAGCCCTTTGGCTCAGACCCCTCTGTGGAACATGTCGGACCCTTGTCAGCAAATTTCTGGCGCCATCGCTGATGCAGCAGTGGCTACCACCAGTTTAGCCAACTGATCTATGCCAGTGGCGGATTTAGAGGGGGGAGGGCGTAAGGGGAGTACGCCCCCTCAATTTGTTTGTAAAAAATTGTTTTGTAAAACTTATCAGAAAATTACCATGCTAAATATTAAAAATCAATCAAATATTAACTCAAATTAATAAAGGTTTAAGGTAGAATCTTGCCTTGCATTCCCTTACTCTTACTTACTCGGACATTCACGCCCCTCTTTCTTACTGGGCTGGATCCGCCCCTGTATGCTACTCTTAAGACTAGATAGAGCAGCACTGTATGCTCCCTCTAATTAAAGACCCCTCCAATTCAAGACCACCTCCATTTAAAGACCATTTTTCTGTGGTCTTAAAATTACAATGTCTTTTATATTTATTATTCTAATTAGAGACTAAAACCTCTGAAAACCAGACACCCCAGTCCCAAAAGTGGTCTTTAATTGGAGGGAGACCTGTTTTAGGAAATGCAATCAATTTTTTTTTTTGGTATGCTTGGAAAAAATCAGTATCAGTAAAAATGTACAGTTGAATAAAGAAAAAGACCAAAACATCTTACAATCATCTCTACTCTGTACCATGACTCCTGAGGCATCATCATGTGACCTTGAAAGGTCTTTGAGATCTGGGGCAAGGCTCACAGCAGCAGACATAGCTAATAAAAAGATTTACCACTGTGTAGCAACAAATAACAATTGGTAGGTGAGCTGGAGAGTCTTATGCTACATCAGAATACTACAGAGAAAAATATAAAGATATCATCAAATGTTTCAATGGTGATTACTCAGAAAACTAGAAAATTAAAGCAAATTACCGTAAATCACATACTCAATCAGTGAATTAATTTAATAACCATTAGGTCTATCCCTCTAGGCCCTAACCTATGTCTACTAACAACATATTAAATGAGCTGAAATGCTAGGCCAACAATGACCAACTTGGTTTGTTTTAACTTTCCTAAAATTATCATATAAAACAATTTATGTTTGTAAAATCTATTTATTCACAATGAAGTCTAGTCAACAAGTATACAAATTTGGTAATATAATGAATCCAGTATGCATTTGTGGATGATAATATGGTATCATAAAATTATCATAAAACAAGAACTTTATGATGGTATGATGTTGTACTCATTAGATGAAGAAAGGGAACATGAATGTAATAAAAGGGTGTTTATTTATGCGAATGAATTCTGAATCTTTCCAACTTTTTTTTTTTTAAATTGAATACAATGGTTAGGTGCCTGACTATCGGCCGTTGAGAGCGCGATACTATGGCACCACTATCATTTTTATTTATTTAAAACCATAATTTGAGTGGGGGCGACCCTTACAGAATAAATCTGGTGTTCAGGGGCCCACTTAAATACAAAAATATAAAAAGTATGTAAAAATAAAGCCAACCTATCAATTTAGTCATAAAATTTAAAACAGCAAACATTAAAATACTAAAAAAATAAAATAATAAAAAGAAAGCAAAACAGACAAAGTAAACACACACACACACACCCCCAAACCCACACAGGAAAAAACCTAAGAAAAAGTGGAATATAAATCCTTGTTTAAATTTTCTGCAGCAACTCAACTGTCTGGACAGCCCTATATTGTTTTGGCTGCAAAGGTCGTATTTATTTTTTCCCTATGACCCGAAAATACTGATGACGTAGTTCACATTTTCCTCTGACCTCGTCATCAAACCAATTTTTTCCCACTTCGCGAAACGAGTGAATTTATTGCTGAAAGTTTTGGTTGTAAAAGACATGCAATTATTTCATAGAAGATAAGTTTATTTTGTTCTGAAACCAGTTTATTGTGTTAGATTATATATTCATCCACAACTGGGTGTAATATTTAGTTGTTCTGAATGAAACCTTGTTTTTGACAGTAAATAAAAAATTTGTCTGTGAATGGAAATTAACCAAATCTATCAAAGAAGTTAAAGCAGTTTTTGATCATTTTTCAAGAAAAGGTCAAATACTTTTCTATTGATTGCATTGGTTTTGAAGGACCAAATTTAAGCATAATTAATTAATAATTTCTTAAATTTGGTAACTTTGTTATTATTTGAAGGAGGACAATGATCTTGGTATCAATGTAATGCTACATTAATGCTTTTTCAAAATGGTACTGGCTGCAAAGGAATTCCTTGCATTCGAAATTTTTGTCACACAGTGGTGTAGGCCTAAAAAAATATTATTCTGCGGGAAAAATAATGCTTGAACAATGATTTTGAATACGGTATAAAATGTCAATATCTAGCCAGCTGTGTCATCAAAGGAGACGGGGGGGGGGGGGGGGTGGCATATGCCAGACTACTGAGTAGTACCACACTAGCCTAGTTTAGTATCTGGGCCTACAGGCTAGGCCTCTATACTACTAATAGTACCAGTACTACCAGTGAACAGTACTTCTCTAGCCTAGCTATCCTACCTGATGAGGCCTAGGCCCTAGGCCTAGTCTGGCTGGGCCTCTCTAAATCCTCTTACCGAACACTCTATGAACATGTTAGAATTTCATAAAACAATAAATCATATTACCTATATATTTATACAACGATATTCTTATGGAAAAAAAATTATGTTGCACAAAATTGAGAAAATCCCGTTTATAGCAGCCAAATTATGATCGATTGCATTAGTTTGTTGTCGTCAAGGTGCAATGTTAGCTGTTTGTTTGCATATTCTTTTCTCGTCAATAATCTGTGTTACCGCCCTCTATATGTGTCAAGAGTATTCTAAAAATTGAATTCGTCAAGTATTACGATAATACATATGATGATTACTGTGTTTTATGAAGTGAATTTTTATTTTTCATTACAAGAAGACAATATTTATATTAAATGATTTATTAACTTTTAGTGTTATTATTAATAAGCCCATCTTGATAATATTGACAGAATGTTGTTTGTCTGTGATTTTCCGCAATTGTTTATAAACTGGTATAAATTTCCCAGCATTGTAATATTCCCTATAAACTAACGGCAACGTCTCCTAGAGACTTGGCTTGGCCTAGTTAAGAATTGATTCATTTATTATTTGTTTTATTTCGTAAACAAAAAAGAGTGTTTTAATTTTCATACAGGACTAAATGCATTCAAGCATTAAAAAAAAAAGAAATCCATTATTATAAACCTGCCAAAAGAAAAGACAAAAGATTGGAAATTTATTATTTTATTAAATCATAGCCTATAACAGGAACAAATAAGAAGGTCAAAGTACGTCTGCCAACTATTTATTGAGCTAGCTGAAAATACAGACATTTGATATATACGGTAATGGGAATTATGGCGTGGCGTGGCAATTACCAATACTATGGTGCACAATACATGCAATACGCTTACATTGGTAAGCAAAACAGAACCGGTCAGCTTTCCGTCTAGGTAAGTGCCACATAACCCACAAGGTGTACCAGTGACAGGAAATAATTGTACCCATCATAGCCAATAAGTACGGTGTATTGCTATTGTATTATAATACTATAATACTATATTTCCACACTTCTAGTGCCTTTAGACATTATGGTTCGTCATACTATTAATACATTCTTTTAAATATAGTCGTTCTTCGCTCGTAACGTAGTCTTCAGCTCTTGCCACCTTTCATACGATGAAGAAAGAGATATTCTTCTGCTATTTCTTAATTTTTGCTGTTTAAATCTTCTTTTATTCCTTTCAAATTGAGGGAGGCAAGGCCTGCCCCTTCTCTTTCTTGAGTTCGTCGAAGACATAATGTAATAAAATGGCTATAGCTAATCCACTAATTTTGTTTTACGAGACGCTCGACGTATAAGCTGTTTATTTACGTATGTAAATTACTTGTCGTCTGCATGCATATTGATGATGGCGTTTTCCCCGTTGACCGGACCATGGTTACTGAAAATTACAGAGACGTATCACAAAACAAAGGATTAAAAGTAATCCGCGTCGATTTTTTGTGTGGAACACAAAAATTCAAAATTCAGTCTTATTTTGCATATTTTTCGTGTCTAGGAATGTTTATATTCAGTTACACTAGCAGTTTCGTATTATATTTATAAATCTTTCTAACATATATAAACATCAGATTTTTCATGAAAAATGAAATTTTGCCGTTAATGGGGCTTTAAGGTAACTGTTTGTTACGATGCGCGCAGAGAGCGAGGTGAATTGCTGTCTGAATTGCGGCAGAGGTACACTCTCCTCTTGACAAATTCCCAAGACACATGGAAAACCTGCACCACGAAATGATGGCACAGAGGGCTCCATTCATCACGGGTGGCGCCAGCGGGGGCCGGGGGCCAGGGGGAGTTGTCCCCCTGTCGGGGAGAAAAACCATAGTTCGTCGGGGAGAAAAAGTGTAGATGTATTTTCTACATATCATTAGACTTTGATTAGTAGGGAAAATCCTGGCGCCACCACTGCTCTGGATTGCAGACCGTACAGACAGATTCAAGTCCGTCATCTATCCGATATCACATCGAAGATTTCATTGCTTAGGGTTTTTGAAATAGTTAAATTCAAAATTGTAAAAAAAGTAAGGTATTTTTGTGGCTTTTATTTATTTTTTTATATTGACATTGATCATTATTACTACCTTATTATTAATATCCTTATTAAAATTGTTCCTTAATTAAACTATTACTAATGTCATACCTCCATGCTAATACAACTGTGCTATCTTTGTTATCATTATTATTGCTTCATTCCGATGTTGATGCAATGTATAGATGGTCTCAGGATTGGCAGTTACCTTTTAATTTGACTAAATGTATTCATTTTGGTTTTAAGAATCCAACATATCAATACTTTATCGGTGAAGAAGCTTCTAAAGTTAGCATTCAGTGTGTTATACAAGAAAGTGATTTAGGAATTTTGACTGATAACAAATTAGATTTCTCAGCCCATGCTACAAAAGTTGCAAGTTCTGCTAACAGTCTGCCAACTATTTATTGAGCTAGCTGAAAATACAGACATTTGATATATACGGTAATGGGAATTATGGCGTGGCGTGGCAATTACCAATACTATGGTGCACAATACATGCAATACGCTTACATTGGTAAGCAAAACAGAACCGGTCAGCTTTCCGTCTAGGTAAGTGCCACATAACCCACAAGGTGTACCAGTGACAGGAAATAATTGTACCCATCATAGCCAATAAGTATAGTATTGTATTATAATACTATAATACTATATTTCCACACTTTTAGTGCCTTTAGACCTTATGGTTCGTCATACTATTAATACATTCTTTTAAATATAGTCACTTCCTTAAGGTAACTGTTGTTACGATGCGCGCAGAGCGAGGTGAATTGCTGTCTGAATTGCGGCAGAGGTACACTCTCCTCTTGACAAATTCCCAAGACACATGAAAAACCTGCACCAAGAAATGATGGCACAGAGGGCTCCATTCATCACGGGTGGCCGGGCGCCAGCGGGGGCCGGGGGTCAGTTAGAGTTGTCCCCCTGTCGGGGAGAAAAACCACAATTCGTCGGGGAGAAAAAGTGTAGATGTATTTTCTACATATCATTAGACTTTGATTAGTAGGGAAAATCCTGGCGCCACCACTGCTCTGGATTGCAGACCGTACAGACATATTCAAGTCATCTTCCGATATCACATCGAAGATTTCATTGCTTAGGGTTTTTGAAATAGTTAAATTCAAAATTATAGAAAAAGTACGGTAAGGTATTTTTGTGGCTTTTATTTATTTTTTTTATATTGACAATGATCATTATTATTACCTTATTATTAATATCCTTATTAAAATTATTTCCTTAATTAAACTATTACTAATGTCATACCTCCATGCTAATACAACTGTGCCGTCTTTGTTATCATTATTATTGCTTCATTCCGATGTTGATGCAATGTATAGATGGTCTCAGGATTGGCAGTTACCTTTTAATTTGACTAAATGTATTCATTTTGGTTTTAAGAATCCAACATATCAATACTTTATCGGTGAAGAAGCTTCTAAAGTTAGCATTCAGTGTGTTATACAAGAAAGTGATTTAGGAATTTTGACTGATAACAAATTAGATTTCTCAGCCCATGCTACAAAAGTTGCAAGTTCTGCTAACAGGATTCTGGGAATGATTACAGGTCTTTTAAGTGTCTTGATAGTAAAAGTTATATGTATCTATATCATGTATATGATTACCTAAGATGGAGTATGGTGCCAGTTCATATATACCTCTTTATCAAAAAGATATTAATCGTTTGGAAAAACTTCAACAGCGGTCTACAAGGCTTGTGTTGAATTAAGAAGTTTTTAAAAAGAGTTTGAAGGCATTTGGACTACTACTACTCTAACGTTCAGGAAGAAAAGGGCTGATTTAATTCAAGCATTTAAATGTTAAAAAAAATATTGATAGGATAGATGAAGAGAAGCTCTTTCAAAGATCTAAATTCCAGAAAACTCGGGGTCTGACTACCATCTCAAGTTCCGCCTATATGTTTCTGAAGAGTTTGTTGTGCTGACTTTGGAGGGACAAACGAGCTAATGCTCTAGTCCTAAGGTTCAAGGTAATTCAAGGTAATATTATCATGAATTTAATTGTTCGTTTAGCGATTTACTGACTGTGTGACGTGCGTGTGTGTGGGGAATTCCCAACTAGCTAAATAAAATAGAGGGCGGAATAACATATATTTTGCACACAGTCTGATGTAAAAATGTAAGTAAGCAGAAGTTGGGTACAGAGGTAATGATGATTGAACCTTTTACTGGCCAAATTTTGCTTTCTTTTCTAGGCTAGGCCTAGCCTAAATTCACATATAGTTATCTAGGTTAGGTCTACCTAGATTACACACCTGTTCGGGGGCTAGGCTAGCCGGAGCGGATCTGGCTTCGTACGCAGGACAGAAGTATCTAGCCTAGGCCTACCCTAAACCATGGCATAGGCTAGGCCCTCCCTACATAGCCTTGGTTGGTCTAAATAACAACTCCCTGGTCTAGTTCCCCGTCTGATTGTAGGCCTATATTTAATTTACCGATGTTGTTTAGGCTAGTTTAGTCTAGTAATATAATAGTACTATAGTATCATCACTAGGCCTAGCTAGCCCCCCCCCCCCCCATTTTGTTTGGTTGTTGAACGTTGTGCTGAAATGAAGGCTTTTTAAAGGAATATCTGCTCAGGCTGCCATCGACAATCAGCAAATGGTGTTGCATTGCCAGTGCCACAGATTTAACCTGTAAGAAAGTAGATTCATTGGCTGGCAGTTTTCAATGCAGTTGGTGGGGGCACACAATACTCCACGTCCAGTAAGCTTCAGCCGATTTCAAGTGAGACCCAATGAATGGTATTTGATAGTAGTACCAGTACTAGCTAGACTAGATTAAATCTTGAGTTGAGAGCATTGTTGGTGCCACATATTTTTTTTCAATACCGTAATTCAAAACTTAATTTCTTCACATCAAGGCTTAAACTTCTCATCCGAAAGACGGTGCACTATCATAACTTGCATTTCAGCCCTCGAGCTGAAACACAAGGAGAGAGCATTGGAAATGAATTTAGCCAACGGATCTAAACCGCTCTTTTCTTTTCAGAAAATAAAGTTGCTGAGAGGAAGCCCTCTGGTGGTATGTCGGAAAATGAAGTTACAAATAATAGGTCCTATGATGTTATTACTTGTGCTGAACACAATATTTACTAATATATTACCAGTGATTGGCAAAGACTATGTTTTTGAGAAACGGACATTTTGGAACAAACTTATTACGCCAACATCCTGGTGTTTTCGGAAAGAATGCTGCACAGACACATATATAACTCCAAATATTACAAGTGAGAATAGTCTGAATGTTCCATTATTTAATTTGGCAAAATTAAATTTACAAAGCAAAAAGACACGAAGAAAGAAATGATTGATGAATGGCTAAGGCGAGACTTTTTTTATACCTTGTTTAGCGATCCGCTGAATGCAAAAATATTGATGATTTCGAATAAAAATAAAATTTTATTTTTGGCCAATTAGCGCACCTGCCACCACGAAAAAATATAAGTTTCAGAAAAAAATAAAAGTTTTTCTTTATTTTTATTATGCCCTCCACTGCCTTGAAATCTCCAAAGATAAAATATGTATATTTCTTCCTAATTATATAAATCTGAAGCATCTAACCATCCCATTTTACATTCGCCAATAAAATTTTATTTTCTCCTTCGTCTGGATGTTTTTGGCAAAACTAATTGCTAAATAAGAAAACAAAATTTAATTTTTATTTTTTATTTCGCCCTCTTCTGATGATCTTTAAAAAAATATAAGTACGCAAAACAAGGAAAAAATGTCTTGTCTAAACAAATGAATGCATAGATAGATTTTGAATGAGTAGATAGATAGATGGATGGATGGATAAATAATGAATAGATGAATAGATTGATGGCTGGATGGATAAACAAATGAATGAATAGATAAATTGATGGATACCAGGGTGGATTGATAAATAAAGAAGGTATAGATATGAATAAATAAATGAATGGATAGATAAATTGATGGATGTATTGATAAATAAAGACATGGATATTAATAAATAAATGGATAGATAGATCTATGCATTAGTAACTAATTTTCTTCTTAATTCTTGGTTTTAGATACATTAATTCAATGTGGATATTCATAAACTATTTTGCTTTTTTCTATGGCAATTTAACTACGTAACCATCATTGTTTTTCTTAACAGAATTAAAGGAAGAATTTAATAAAAAAGTGTATGGTCAACCTTTAGTATATGAAGTTTTACCCAAAGCTATCAATGCACATTTTGAGAACGTACCAAACAAGGCTCTGGTGCTTTCATTTCATGGGCGCACTGGTGGAGGAAAGAATTTTGTCAGCCAAATCATTGCTGAGAGCCTATTTCAAAAGGGAATGGATAGCAAATTTGTGCATTTATTTATTCCAGAGCTACATTTCCCACACAAACATCAGATAACACGTTACAAAGTAAGATTAATCACTGCTTTAGAATTACTTGTTATAATGATAATGTTTGAAATTTGGATATTGAAAGGTTACTATGAAATATTTTTATATACTTTGTATGTACTTTATATGTACTTTATATACTTTTAATTTACTTAGATATATACAATTTTTATACTTACACGACGATATTCAATTGTATTTTGTCAAGGTACTTCATGTTTGATTTTGGGTGTTGGTTTGCTGTCATATTCATTTCACTTTATTTCAGAATACCTCCATAGATAAAACACCTACATAGTATACAATGTGGGCCCTATTACAATATACTGAGTATTTATAATAGAATTGAACTTATTTATGAATCTTTTAGGACCAACTACAAAATTGGATCAGGGGCAATATGTCAACTTGCCCAACTCAACTCTTCATCTTTGATGAAATGCAGAGCCTGTTGCCAGAATTATTAGATGTTATAAAACCATTTATTGACTATTATAACCATAAAATTAATGGTGTTGATTATAGAAGGGCCATCTTTATTTTTCTAAGGTACATTTGAAATTTATTTTTATAATTTCAGTAATATTATAGTTGTTTAAATTATATTTACAAATTTATTGCCTGCAGGATCAAATGCATTAAAGTTACTGTACTATATTCAAATGACTTTATGTGTAGTGTATCACCTATTTAAACAGCACCCTCTAACTGTAAAAACATACTGTGCTAAGGATGTTAATTTTTGTCTATCTCATCTTTAGTGCTAATCACATTTCCATTTTTTTTCATTTCTGTTTAGTTCAACCTCAGGGAATAACATCACAAGCGTAGCATTTAAAGCATTTAAGAATGGGCGCAAACGTGAGGATGTCACCCTGAGAGAATTTGAAAACGGTATTCGATTGTCCTCTTACAAGCACCAAGGGTCTGGCCTATGGCACAGCAAGCTGATAGAACATCATCTAATTAGTCATTTTGTACCATTTTTACCCCTCGAACGGCAGCATGTAAGAAAATGTATACAAGAGGAGATGCGAAAGAGAGGCATGCCAAAATGCCCAGAAACCGAGGATGAAGTCTTAGAATATTTGAACTTTGGCCCAGATGAGGCCCCTATCTATGCTGCGAAGGGTTGTAAGAATATTCATGAGAAACTTAATCTTGTTAGCAACTGGTAATAATTCAGTTCGTAGCCAATGGGGGGGTGTGTGAATGCTTTCATGGTTAGGCGAACCCACTTTTTCAACAAACACCACCCCCTCCCCCCCCCACCAAAAAAAACCCAAAATACACACACCTAAGGTAAAGAAGGAATCCGTATCTGATGCACCAGACTACACATAAAATAATGATACAGGATATTTGTTAGCCCCTTCTGAATGGTTTGTAGACCTCTTGCAGTCTTAATTGTTTTTATAGCATTTTCCCGTAACAAAAATAATTCTCTGGCTTCAGGGATTTTCCCCTGGGCCCCATGCCTAGAATCCCATCTCCTGGCTACAGGCCTAATGCAGTATTATTCTAAAGCCCTGTAGAGACTATCACATTTTGTGTGACAGAACATGTGACATGCCTAAATATGGTCATGATGACATCACATCATCACCATATATAGGCACATCATGACTATATATGGGCACATCATGACTATATATGAGGCATGTTGTGGCAAAATGGCTAAGTTGTAGCAAAAATTGAAATTCAAGTCATTGGTATTTTCAAATACCTGAGTATGTGATCTTTAAAATGAGGGGTCATTCGTTCAAATTGGACATTCCAAACCTAAGTTAATGGAAAGTGAAAGTACAGTACCCTTAGAGTCAAGATAAACAGGATTTTGAGTAATTGCCTTTCAAAGTTATTTGTGCATACATTTTTTAATAGAATGAACTATGAAAAATAACGTTAAATAAACAATTTGTTAACCACTTCCAGAACTAATACTTTGAGACATGATTAATAAGACATTAAACTGTTGACCTATAGTGAAAAACAAATTTGGATTTTTTAGCAATTTTTTGAGCTCCCATATTTTATAGCTCATTTACTCAATACTGGACTATGCGACAACTTTACCATTTCGCCACAACATGCCTCATATGGGCACATCATGACTATATATGGGCACATCATGACTATATATGGGCATACAACAGTTGTTTGTCAAAGAAAATTTGATAGTCTGGACAGAGCTTGAAAGGTAGGTGTTGATATATTAAACATGCAGGATATAATTCAATGCTTAAATTGTTTACTTTCTATATTGTTTAAATAAAGTTATTAGCTTTCATTTTAAATTATGGAACAAGAACTTTTTTTCTCACCAACAGATGTTTAATAATACAATCCAATATACAAAAAAACTGTTGTATGTCGATATATAGTTATGATATGCCTATAGTATATATGCTCATGATGTGATGTCATAATGACCATATTTATCCATGTCCCATGTATTTGTCAAATACAGTTTAATGGGCTGGACAGAGCATTAAATTGTATGTTTAGTCAATATAAATATTTTTTTTTTAGTAAAAGTAATATTACAGTAGTTTATATTGATTTGTGCCTCATTGTATAGAAATATTGAATGAGTCAAATGGAAAATTCAAATGAAAATATTCTTTCAACGGCACAAATACTGTATCAACATGCATTTCATGTTTTTCATATATGTATTCAGACAAGTGCCTTTAGATTGGATTCACCACTGAAAATCATGATTTAGGGATAATACAAATAGCCTACCAAATGTCGTCAAGTTCTTGGGGACAAAACATTTTTTTTTTGTCTCGTTTTCTGACCTGGGTAGGAATTATACAAAAGTAATTATGATGAGAATTGTGCAATCTGAATCATAAATCATAAATGTCCCGGAGGCCATTTAGGGGAAAAAATAAACTGGCTGTATAGTGTAAGGATAACATTTGTTGCTGGAGGCACAACATGTTTTTTTCAGGCCTAGGTCATTATCTCTGCGCCATTTATGTGTTCTTCCAAAAATAGATGTTTTGATTGTCAGAGATTCTTTTTTTTTTTTTTTTTGATGTTTTTATTGTCAGAGATTCCCTAACGCACATCTAGATGCCTAGAAATGGCAGTCAGACCAAAAAGCTTTTTCAAAGCAGTGTCCCCCCCAAAAAAATGATTGGCTTCTTCCCCACCAGGGGTTGTGTGCCCCCCCCTCCTGACATCACCACTTTTGATAATTGCACAAATATATCTGGAAAACCGCTTGTATGTATGTACATGAACTTAAATGGTTATTGAATTTTAATACAAATCTTTAAGCTTATTGCAAAGAAACATCAATACATACATAATATAACATTCTTACAATAATGAATAAAATAAGGAAATTTAAATTATAATGGTAGATAAATTATGTACCGTAGTACCTGTGAAGGAAATTAATATTACCACTAATTATCTTAAAGAGACAAATATTATTTAATCGACTCAAAAACTACTTTGTTGAGAATAAAAAAGTGTGATTACAAGCAAATTTTGAACTTGTATATAAAGTTCAAAATCCAGATCATCAATTGCTAGCGGCATTTTGGAGACCTCCCAGACAGTAGGCTTAACATGTTTGCTGCCAGCAACGAGTATACTTGTCCCACAGTGTGTTGCTGAGGGCGCCAGGGACGATTATACTCGTAAAAATCGGGGTAACATTCCAGCATTTATTACTTCTTTGTTATACATTGTGGAACTACAGACTTAAGAGCTGGTAGTTTGGGGAAGATACACCTAGATGATAACATACAAATGACATATATGTTTGATGTGTTATGTTGCCGGCAGTACCCTTGAGCAGCACAAGTGGGGGCGCCCTTTGAACATATACCAACCCATGCAAAAAGCGGACGAGAAAACTTGTACAAGTCAATAAAAAGTGCTGTCACAGTGCTGCCTAAGAGATTACTCCTCCCCTAATATTTTCCCGCAAATTTTTATGATATATGACTAGATAAAATTTCAAAAAAAGTATGTTTGTACATTTAAACTTGTTTTGGTACACGAGAAGGAAGTTAGTTAGTTGTCACTCTTGACAACTACAGTATATACCAAGGGTGAAACAGCATGAACCAATTAAGATTACCGAAACAATGCAAGTTATTTAAACCTGGCTAAATTCTTCAAAATGATTTGACATACGTTAGATTATATTTAGGATGCCAAACTTACTGCAATATTAATTGTCTTTAATATTTAAAAAAATTTTGTACAATTACATTTTCCATAATTTGTTTATATGGACAACCAACTGTGTATGTAAATTTGTAATTTCATGGAGTGCATGTTTCTTCCATTCTTTTAAGGTCATCAAATATTTAATATAAATTAATATAAATAAGAAATATAGTATAGGTCATTATCATTATTATTATCATAAATCCTCCTTTATAAATATATTAGTATAGAGCCAGCTCATATCAACTTCATATACATATTGATTAAAAGCTATGCAAGGTTTATCACAATATGATGGAAGCCTACACCAATGCAGTGCATTGGGTAGTAAATGTAATAACTTCAAAGGAAATTATTCCATCTTTTAGTTTACTTTTATTGCATGCTTGCTCAGCAGCTGTCTCAGCAGAAAGATCACTCAACATGTTTGGTTAGCTTGGGATTAAAATCATTCTATTATAAGTGAGCCATCACTTTTACCTCATTAGACCTCTATGATTTAGCTCCGCTCAAGTTTAAATAATGCTAATAAAATGAGCCACCCTTCTGGCTGACACTTCCACATCATTAGATCTCTATTTTAGGTTGGTTGAATTTAAATCATTCTATTCCTGAAAATTGAGCCATCCCTCCTGCAATTGGCTTACACTTTCAACTCATTAGATCTGTACACTTTAGCTTGGTTCCAAGTTGATAAAAACTATGTAATTAAACCAATCCAATATTAATTAGTAGGATTTTTTTTACATATCCATAGTATAGATATATTACGTGGGATTTATTTATTACATGGGATTGATACTAACAAATATATGCAGTATAAAAAAATATCAGAAACTATAAATCAAATCAATTGTGCTTCTGTTTGCAGAGAGTAAACATCTGCTATCTGTATGTGCTCAAGCTTTTGTGACACCATCTGCCTATCATAGAATATTAAAAAAAACACCTATAAAATATAATTTAAACACTGAATAGACAATTTAAAAAGACCATAGTAAGTTATTAACTTCCAATGCAACAGACGTCAATAAGACAGAGGTCAAAAGATGTATAGACATTATACACAATAACAATCTTCCGACTAATTTACCAGCCAAATTAATTGTCTATAAAAAGAATACTGAATGGTATTATTTATGTATCCATTAAATTTTCAAGAAATTTCATTCTCAATCGCATTTCCACTGAAAGCTAATAACTTATAAAAGGTATAGAAATATTGCTATTCTATTGGCCGTCAGTGGTGCAAATTAAGCAGATTCTATCTTATGACGTCAGTGCAAGATTTATCACCACATACGACTTGAGGTTCCATAATAAATTTTAATAATTTTTATGTGAATTGGTCAGTTGATGTGCTCAGTGAGAGACAGTTGCACAAAAAGAAAAAAACATAATTCAACATTATTCTGCAATTTAAATGGTGTTATGATATCTACATTATAGAAGTTTGGAAATACGGCCTTTACAACATAAACTGTAAAAGCATAATGAAAACAGAAAAAATGCTTCAAAAGCTCCATACTTGTTTACACTTGAGAGAGGCCAACTATCACAGAAAAACAAAATATTAGGTGTTATTCAGAGATATACTTGTAACTTGTTTCACTATAGTGCCCTCTACCGTTTTAAATTCAGAGTTCAGCCTTTTAGTATGAAAATAATGTTTTTAATAATAATAATTACTATATTTAATACCTCCTTGCTTTGATAATACTATAGAATATATAAACAAAAAATGTATTTCAGTGGTTCATTGTATGTTTATTATTGGTGGTTTTCTTTTGTGAAGTGTGGGCTGGTTACATTTTCATACAGTACATAACAATATATGCAGAGAGATTTAAGTTATGTGAGCTTTGTTTAACATATCTTGTACTTTGATCTGTGGTGTGATTTCCACAGCAGGTGACTTTAGGATGATAATAATAAAAATATAAACTAATCGTCAATTATTCTTAAATTACAGGAAATGGGTTAGTTTGCAGTGGATGTTTGCTTGCTTGTGGTGGGAGTGCAGACTACCATGTTTATTTTTTGGAGAATACACACTACTTGCAGGAGACGCATGTTCCAAACTTTAACAATGGACAAATTGTAACAGACATTTAAAGACGATTATTTAGTAAGTTATACACAACCACTTTGATAAGGAGTATAAATTACTATTATTATTGTTATTAGTGATATTGGTATATAATAGCTCCATTCCTAATATAATAAATTTTATCCATGATGCAGTTGTGTAGAGTATTGGTATTCACTGATGACAGAAGTTGATAGCAAGAACGTCGTCCGCCCCTGACAAGAGAGCAGACAACCTATTCAATCTTTGTGCCAAACAACTGTGGATGTCAATTCAAAAATGTAATCAGAAGAATGATGCGCATTTATTTCATTTCTCCATCTGTATCCAATTTCTTCTTCGGTGTATGTAGGCAGACAATCCCTTCAAAGTTTGTCACACATCAAATATCAGCGACTTTTCTCTCACGTTAGATTACACCATATTTTTTACAAATTTATATGGCATAGTCAGGGTAAAATCCATCAAATTACCATACGACTAAAAAAAGTTCTATTTTGGTTTTGTGTTAGAAAATTTTTTAAGGTCGGCAATCTGGGTCCACAAAAGATTTTTTAATTCATTGAGAATGAGAGAATGTTTTAATTGCATATCTGAGTCAGTGGTCACTAATTTGATGCATTTATCTAAGTTTTCCTGAATCTTTTCTTTGATGCTATCAGGTGCACGATACAATAAATAATTGTAAATCATACTGCAGACTTTCCGTAGATTTGGGAATAGAATCTCACCAGTACAGTGCTGCGTTTCCATGTTACACAAAGATCTGCAGTCATTGCCTACAACACAGTCTACGTTCTTGTGACACGGGAATTCTTTAAGCGTGTCAATTAGTTTATTTTCTAGATAAATATTGTCTAAATCAAGAACTTTCACATCAAAATTGTTTGTGTATCCTATAGAATGTCTATTGGCATTACAAAAATGCATATTTCCTTTTGGGCTATCGTACATTTCCTCAACAAATTCTAACAAACCGACTGTGATGTGTGCTTTATGATACCACTGCGGTGCGGCCGCTTGTTCACTCGCCGATTTAAGACCTGCAGGGAGAATAGAATAGACGAATCCTGGAAGATTGCTGCCGTATAACTGGTAATCCATTACGCCTTCTGTTATGTACATGCTACCACAGAACCCGTACAACTTTGGGATGTGGTCGCTTTCAATCATCAACATTGTGTTCAGAAACTCCTTCTCCTGTAGCAGCGCCCACATGGTTTTTGCTTCTGCCAGCGAAACCTTACCATCGTTATTCACATCAGCAACTTCCAAAATTTTCATCACTACATCCTCGTGATCCCCCTCACCGAACTTCCGTGCAAGATATCCTGACAACATGATGCGGAAATCATCCATAGACTTTCCTTTTTCCGGTTTTGCGTAAGCTACCTCAGCTGGTTCAAATCGTTGTTTAATAGTAAGGAAAGTATCAGGAACCTTTTTCTTCCTGTTCTTAATGCCTCTAATTAATCCTTCATATACCTGGGAAAAAAATTTAGAAAAAGAAACAGTAAGCAATTATTTAATCACATGATTAAACATAAAGTATCATACTTCTGGCCTTAACTCAAAATATCGCATACATCACAAAGATGCATACAGTTAGAGGCACTAAAGTACATGTTCTGTGCAGACATACAGGCAGCAATCTACCATTAGCAAAGTGCATACTGAATTTTAATTAGAATAATTCAGATGGTTAAAATTCATAATTCAAAGTTTTTGGGTGCAGTGTATCACTATTGCATATTTTTCCCGGTTTGCTACTGGCAAATGAATCAAGTAAGTAGAGCTGTAAAGGCAATCTCTTGTTCTTCTGCAGTATACATTACTGTACCACCCTTACAGTAAGCATACTTACCCTGTAAGTGCTAAAAATCTAGAATTTCATATGATTGATAAACATATGACAGTATATATTACAAATGTAAACATATATTATATATTAAAGCCGGAACTCCCCTACTTTAGCAGGCGTCGCCACCTTAACAGTGCACTGTAGCAGAGCCGAGGCTTATCCAAGGTGGAAGCTACTGGAGCCTAGCAAACTTTCACCGGGGTACCTGTGCCTACACGGTTGTGGTGGGGACGCCGTCTTAACATCAGGAGTGCGCATTTTCCTTTCCCTTTCATGTTCACAGTTTTTTGGCCAGTTTTGGCCGCCATCTGACTTCATTTCTTGCACAGCTTGTTTGCTTATTTTATTTTTCATTTATATTTTAAATTTGATTTAAATTTTTATTTTTTCAATCCGACTTTGGGTCTGTATACTTTTAGCGCCTTGAGACAATTTTATTGTGGAAAGCGCTCTACAAATATCCTACCACTACCGTTACCATATAAACAAACAAAATTATTTGGTAAGAATAACAATGATATAGTGATTATAGTAACATTTCACACTGCATATGGTACTCCTTATACATTCCACAGTAAAAACCTAGCTAAAAGGTTAATAAATGATTTTAATATCTACAAATAGGAAAAATATTCACAATGGAAATGTAGTGTCCCCATTCAAACATTGCTCTTTCAACCTCATTTGGTTGCTCTACACATGAGGTCAAACTGGTACAATACACTCTTAGCCACATCTTAGGATCCACTAAAACAACATTAGATGAAAATTTGACAATTGCAATGTCAATTGCATCTCAATTGGCCCATTTTATTTCTTTTAATGACACATCTTTGCAGCATAATGCTATGGATTTAGGTTTTGAATTCCCCATTTGCAAGTGTGAACTTTCAAAGACTGAAAGGTTTATACTGTAGTGTTCAGCCCATGTCACATGCATAGTTACTAACCTGAAAGATTTCAAATGTGTACGTGTACACTATTGGTCTATTGGCTATTAACGTAAATGGAATAGTGTAGATTGATTTTGCATATAGAAACCCAATAAAAATAAGCCTCTGGGCTTGATTGGCTTATCCCATTATATCTAATATTTTTCCCCCCTTTTCAATTTTGATGTACAGTAAGTGTATGTTCAGTAATTTTCCGTATAAACTATGAAAAAAAAAAAAAACACTGCTTGGTATTATCTGGTTCTGTACTTAATACATACATTATTAACTGTATTTACCAAGGACATCAAAAGTTGCATTTTACATTTAATTGCAGATAATTATAGTATCCCCAGTGCACAGTGTCATTATTATAATATGTTTTTGTGTGCTTGAGTTTATAATGCTTGCTACTTCATTATGCAGTGTTGAGAAGCAGTGTTGTATCAAGGGGTTTCACATGGGGAGGGGGATAGTTGGATTTCAAATCGTTTTTCAGTAGGTTGATTTGCATGATTTTACTTACAAACAAGCTGGCTATGTACAGTATATACTGTGCATGGTTGTAATCTTGTTGTAAATAAACTGCTTTTGATGCCTATTGTTTGAACTTTTCAACAACCAAATCTAGGCTACAGAAATTCTGCGCATGCTCTGCGGACCCCACGGTTGAAGAAATCCATTGGCTGTTATGACTCACACTATTCCTTCGCTTTAAGGGCTTAATCACCAACAGAAGAGGCAAATATGGCCGGGGTCTTGGCCTGTAGTTCTTACACTCCATGCAATGTCAATGGCCAAGGCATAAAACACACTGAACTATGTATGTGATCAGCTACTAGATTTCATTCAGAAAATCACTCTTGTCAACTCAAAATTTTGTAATCAAATTTACATTTTTTTTCATTTTTTTTACTCATGCGTAATGTACAGGACCATCATCACCACCATTATCTCAGCCTCATCATTGCCATTTACTATTTGAACGATACTGTACTTGATCATAATCATTATCTTCATGAGTAAATTCAACAACACCAGCAAAATTACCACAGACCTACCAAGTCTCAGTGTCAGTCACACATTCAGGGTCTGTCTCGCACTCTCATGCTTAAGGACAAAATCTCATGCATTAATGTGTAATATAATATAATGTACATTTAATCTTCTGATTTAATGTTTATTCAAAAGCTTAAAGAAAAGCTTATATTATGTTTTTAAGCATTTTACATAATTTAATACTAGCCTGATATTTTTATCCCAAGAAAGAAACTCTCATATTTTTATTTGACAGATTTTACATTTACGATCCAATTTAATGATTAATGCTGGAGATGTATTTATATGTTTAAAGAAATTTGCTTTATATGTAATGTGTGTACTTAATTGCATTGTGGTGACCGATAATTATGTCACAATTGTCAGATAATAATGATGATGATGATGATGATGATGATGATGATGATGATGATGATGATGATGATGATGATGATCACAGAGATTCCAAATTAGAGATAAATTTCAAAAAATCTGCCTAGGTTTAAAAGGCTTGATTCCCTATTATACAGTATATAAATGGTAAAAACATAAATATTAGCTTTCTTAAGCCTTTGCTCAACAACATTGAAGTACCTGACTGTGATTAGTATTCAAACTTCTGCACACATAGTACACAAATTGCATAACAAATGATCCAACTACACTGCAAAATCTTAAGTATTATCTTAAGTGGTTTTCTGTTTGATAGCAGCATTTATTACTTAATGACAAGGAGTTGATGGCGGAGACATTAGTCCTACATTCTGTCTCACCAATCATTATTTAACCAGGTATCTCCTGGATCATAATAACATGCACAAATTGGCGAGATGGAGGACTCTTCCCATTCATTCATTTCTACTACTATATTTACTACTATTTATTTATTTTATAATAGTTGGGGCAAACAATACAAAAACATACATGAAAACATTTTAAAAAAAGAGATCGAAAAACAAATAAAACCAACAGCCATAGCCCAGGAGAGACCAAATAGCGTTAGCTAATAGTAAAGGCCTTCCGAACAATACAATCAAAACCCATAGATACGTAAAATATCTGTATGTGATGAGTTAATATACTATATGAAATCCAATATTTAAATTGTTTTGTTTAATTTAAAGATTATGTCAAAAAAAACCCGAACGAATTGCTCGCTTTCTACACTTCAATAATTCATTAGCTTTTTCATTTCAACACAAAGAGGATATCTTAATAAATAGTAAACACCATAATTTAAATTAGAAAAGAACAATTTATGCAATAATAATAATAAAACAAAATAATGTTATAAAAATTTAGGACCTCTTACAATATAAACATGAATAATAAAGCACTAACTTAATTAAACTGCTGTACTGGTTTGAAACTAGGTCAACAGATACAAAAGCCAATTTGTTAAAGTAGGTCTAAAGTATGTATTTTAAATCAACACATAATTGAACATACATACATAATGTACACTATGATACCGCATAAATATTAATTACCTGTAGGTAATAACAACATTTCATTGGTCAATTCCATTCAGAATGCTGTAGTTTTGACTACTTACCTGTGCATGCCAAATTTATGCAGATGTTGGGGGGAAAATGTAGTATGTAAAATCAACTACCACACCCCCATCTAAGTGAACCGTATGCAAATTGTGTAATTTTAAGCTCACGGATCAAAATGGCTTCCATAGACAGAAGGCTTTAGGTTTAATTATGTCTTATAGTTTAAACAAATATAACATGTTTTTATTTTGGTAAAGCAGTGAATTCTACTTCCCTCATTGTTGGATGATTGGCAATACTCAGTGGGGGATCCAGGAATTCAAAATAGAGGGGGCCTAGGGAGGCACTTCCCACTCTAGGTGGGATGACTGGAAGGCAATCTCAGACCTAACTTTTATTAATACTTTTTTTTTTCTCAATTTTTTTATTTTATTTTGAAAGATTTGAATCTGCCACTACTACTAGTCCCAATAAATTCCACATTGGGAAATGGAATTCACTACTTTACCAGAATAAATCCATGTTGTATTTGTATACTACCACAGACTATACTATACTACTTACCTGGAATGATGGATTAGTGGACATGCATCTCTTAATTTCAATCTTTTCTGTGTCACAGAACTCAGAACATTTCGTGCCAGTAATAATTCCTTTCTTGAAACGATCGCACTAGGATGGAAAAATGGTTATAGTGGCTGTCACTTGATCAACCAATCAATAAAATCAATCAATTCAATAAATCAACCAGTCAATCAGTATGAGTTTGTACACAAGAGAACTTTCTGTGCTATTGTTTTGTGTTGCTACAGATTTTTACTGAACTATTGGATTTGTAAGCTTCCTGTAAGCTTTCAAGAGTAATATTTGTGCTATTAATACTTCAGATTTTTGTCCCACCACAGCTAGCCTAGCTAGGCTTTACAACTAGCATACACATTGTCACTGGAAAAAACCACAACATTTGGGGTTTGCTAAAGGAAATGTCTTGCAAGAAACAGAGTTCCTGATTAGCTGTAATTGTCTGTGATATGTATAAACATGAAGATGACAGGCTTAGAGACAAATCACACTTGATAGTTATGTCGGCTCAGGACCGCCTCAGCATTTTTTAAGTGTGAACAATTAATACATTTTAAGTCGGGCCAAAGGCGACCTAAATTTGGTCTGATGTCGCCTCATGTCCCGCAATGCAGAACATGGTCCGACTCATCTTCATATCTGAATGTAAACTGAACCTAGGTCACCAAGGTCGGCTTGATAGCGGCCAATTTTGACATCTTATACACAAAACATCGCACAAAGCAGGACGTGTGAACATTCGCAATGTGACGCTGAGCCAACTTAAAATAATAACCGCGAACAGAACGGCATAAGTTAAGGCGGTCCTGGGCTGATATAATAAGTATGATTAGTCTCTAATCTTAGGGAATTAGCTGCAGATGAATACCACACAAACAGATAAACATTGCTTCTCTATTTTCTTCAACTCTCATCATGTATAAAAAATGAAGTTATTTCCTCCAAACACATTACTCTTTTATTTGTATCTGATTCAACTTTCTTAAAATTACAAATTGCTTTTGTTTTATGTTGCAACTGAATACTGCAAGCAACTAACACACACTATTTATTGTGAAACCATTGTCTTACAATGGAATATATTGTTTTCAAACAAAATATTTTTTTTACTGAGATCATTCTACTACATAAAAACTTGTTTTTCATTTAATTCAAGAGGCATATCCAAGAAAAAAACAAAAGTGGAATGAGCTGGACATAGCAACTGTAGTCAGTCAGTTTAGTGCTTAGGATTTTGGCATTTCAACAGGATTAAAGCAGGTATACCCTTAATTACAAAATGATCATGTAGGACTATCCCTTCAAAAGAGTAATGCCAGTAGCTTTTCCTCATAAAATTTAATGATAAAATATTAACAAATTTAAGAGAATTTGCATGGTTGGACATCAGTCAGTATCTTAAAACCGGAGCAAATTTGCATTAGAGGACATGGCCCTATATTTATGTTAAGTATCAGGCAAACAAAGATATTTCTGATTGGCTGCTTAGGCTGTGGACTAAATTTAATGTGTAGTGTAAATATTAATACTCAAAATATAGAATATGAAATTGATAATCTAGTTTGATGCAGAATGCATTGAAAACATTGTATAAAAAAACAGACATTTCAAATTATGATTAAAAACTAGCATTTCTGAAAATATTTCATATTCAGTGAAACCACTTTACACAAAGTTTCCACAATATTTCCTTGATGCATTTTCCAATAAAAATCAAAGTTACGCATATCAAATTTCAAACAGATGCGTGAATAATTTTGTATTACTACAGTAGGTCTAAAGTGTACTTACTGTTAGTGCCTTAATGGTGTGTATATTACACAGCTGTTCTTCTGCTGGTGAACCAATATAAAACCACCACCCCAAGCAAAACACCAACATCCATAATAGCACAACATGCTTAACTTTCAGGTGGGAACGGTGCTGTAAAACACAAAGTTGGCAATCTTTAATAACATCAGGCCTGACTAACATACAATATTATCAATAATGACATATGTACAAATATTATTTGGTTTATGAACATTCTACAGATTGCATCTTATGTTATCAAAATGGTTATATTTTAAAAACAAATATTTATGTATAAATTATACAAAATTAATTATAGTAGATTCATGCATTTCAAATAGAATTTAGAATTTACATTGCTTTGCCCTCTTTTAAATTAGATTTATTAATACAAGAATTGTGTTTGGACTGGCTGCAGCTAACAGTTTCTAATAATCATATTCTGTTCCATTTTTTAAAGAAAAAATATATTAATGCAGACTCAGAGCCTTATTCATATCCTCCGACCTTGAAATAATAATATCCTTACATACTTAAAAATAAAATTCTTAAACATAGTAAAAACATACATACTCCAAAGAATAAGTCCTATTTAAGATCATAACCAGTATCTAATTCCGTACTCAAATTATAAAGCTACGGTATTCCAATCTAAAGTCCTGAAAATGTCATCATACGCATCAATTATGAGCAATTCACATACAGTACTTACAATTGGTCATTTTTTGGGTGGCTCACAAGTTATGTACACATATTATGTTTTATGTAATAAATATTTATGATTTGCCCATATGTATGTATGATATGGCACAACTACGCCCATTTATTGGCAAATCACAGGTACTTTATCACATAGTTATGTTACCTTTATATTGAGCCACCATAATATGAACATTTTCAACTTAATGACATTTAAGAGGTAAAATAGGTTTACTGTGGGCAACCTAGCCAAGAAAATGATTTATAAAATACCAACTCATCATGGTCATCTGCGTCTTTTTCAAATTTTACCGGAAATAATATACAGACAATATATAAAATATTTATATTTTATCTTTAAATGAATTTCTTGAACAGGGACATTTTTTTAAATATATTCAAAGTTCAAATTTCTATCTTCTTCAATATATAACTACAATAATAATAGTTTTGATAGGTTTATTCGGGTGTAACTTGTACATAGATGAACAAATAAGTATAGTAAATAACATATAATATAAAAATCATAAATTTAAATAAATTAAAATTAATATTAAATATTTTTTGTAGATTGTAAATGGCAGTTGTTAAAATGAAAATAACATTACCAACAGAATGAATGTTCTAGTTATTGGTACAGTTCAGTACTCATAAATACGAGTTTCACTGCCATACAGTATCTCATTAAGGATATGCCATGGTAGAAAATGCATTATTTATGCATTTTTAAGATATAGCACCATCTGTCATACCCTCAGAAAGTCAAACAATGATAAGCTAATTTTAGTAATCAAACAATACAATGCAACAACAATAACTTCCAAACAGATCAAACAATATTACTACAAACATCATTTAAACTGGTTATCAGCTAATTTAGTGGCAAAAGGGGTGCTCACCTTTCCCCTCCCTCCTCCTCTCCCCCTGACAGCAGCCAAAGAAAATCACTAACCAGTGTAAAATAATTTAAGAGATAAAAATTCCGAAGCATCCTGGAAACATAGGTCCTAAACCCCACACAAGGGTTCACCCCAAAATCTTCCTCGCTTGATCACAGATTCTTTCCCCTTCGGACTTAAGGTTCTTTAAGTACCATTTGCACCACCCCAGAAAAGATTTTCTGGATCTGCCACTGAGATGTTAATGCAAAGAATATAGGAATTAATATTGATGACTTATGAGATGAGGATGGCACAAAACAGAAGTAAATGGAGATCCATGACAGCGAAACTGCTTACAGCAGACAAATCAATCAATCACAGGTGTCCTTTAATTGGTAAAGACAAATTTTCACTCATTTTTAATTGCCTGTTAACATTGTAAATCAAATAGCCATTTTCCCAAAAAATTTAAATATAGTACTATTGGACAAAAAGAATATTTTCAACTTTTAACTCAACTTAATAGTTAAATAAAAGTAATTCAAATCCATATCTTAAATAGTTGAACTCAGACAGAAGGCCTATATCTTAGAGTAAAAACAAAATATCAAGTACGAAAAAATGCACATGCCAACTTAAGAGACACAACTGTGAAAGGTGTCACCAAGTAATGGACGAAATAGATCAACACAAGAGTATAACAAATCTCAGAGGCAAATCCTGTTAGCTCAACAAATCTATTTATTTATCTACAAAACCACAAGGGGTACTCAGAGACAGCAAAAAAACACGAAGAGGGCTTTACCTAGCAGCCGATGAAACACTGCAGATGTAATCATGTGACAAGCAACATAGATGGCACCAATTTTATTTATCGAAGAGATGAAAACAGCAAACACTTTACACAACACAAATAAATACTTCTAGCCTAAGGATGTATTTTTCCCAAAAAGGTAGAATGTGACATAGAAATTTAAAAAAACAAACACGTATTTGAACTGCATTGTAAAATCAGGAATTTGAAACTGAAATTAATACCGCCAGAAAAAAAGTAATCATGAATTTAATGCATTCTAAATTATTTTTTATTTTTATGTAGGAATGTGGATTCATAATACATGATTGCTCTTGATAGTGAATGAGAGACTTGGCAAATGACCACATTTTATTTCAACTGACAACAAATCTTACTGTCGGTACAAAAACGTAATCTAATTTTTATGGAGTAATTTTTACCGCTATTGCAAACAGATACGTGACTGCAAGTATTATATATTCATACTACTACGAGTTTTAATGCAAATTGGCTTCTTTCTTATACTAAACTTATTAACATATTTTCCAGAATGGAATGAATAGTGACAAAAATGTGGATAGTACGTGAAAGTGAACAGTCAGTCACACATTTACATTTTACATTTGAAAAAAGACTGACAAGTTCGTTGCTGCAAGGTTTCAGTGACAAGTGCTTATGAGAGATCCAAAAATTTGCCTTCTGTTTCTACTGAATTTAAAAATGCTCCAACCCCTGTATTCTCGTGCTAAGATACAGATACGTACACATTCCTAAGTGAAAAATGATATTCATGTGATCATACAGTACAAACACAAATCATACATAGAGTACTACAGCGTTACGTCACGATACCATGTGATACTACTCCGTTGCTATCTTTGCAAAAAGAGTTCAACCGGCACCATTTTCTCCACTGACAAACCATTGATCCCAATTTCTAACGTAAATATTAAGTATCTTACTTTTTCTTTGCAAATTTTAATTGATGATTAAATGTGTGTTCGATAACTAATATAATGCGAGCTTTCGTGTTTTTAGTACATTTTGATGGTAAAATATTAGATTTTTAAAATGCCTATTCCAGAAAGCCTATGAAGTCATTCAGATGTAATGTACGGTGACCAACGCGCCACCTGGCGTCATGACGACACAACTGTGGTACTCTATACAGTATGAATCGAAAATCACTGTCACAGACTTAATACCATTAAATACACTGGGATACAATCCCATACTCTTTTTTCATATTCAAGTTTATGCACAAGGGACAAACAGCGAACTTAAACACTCTTCTACGTAGCAAATCCCTTCACAATTTAAACATAAAAGCCAGGTACTGTACTCCCTAAGCCTGTAGGTCATTCGTTGATTCGATTCTATGGAGAATAAAGTGCCAAGACATGCACGGAACACATCGTTTTTAAGTCCATCTATTCAGACTGCCATTGACAATCAGTAGGCGGCATCCTGTCATCTTACACTCAGAGGGAGTGGAGTTGGATTCGTCAGAGAATTGTAGGACGGTTGTATGATGCAGTGTGTGCCCTAGTGATGCGCCATGTTGTTCACAAGATAACGGTGCGTTATTTCAGAACGGACAACTTAGATGACTAAACCCAGGGCCTCGAAGGCGTAATGCATTCAAGATAATGTATAAATTAAAAGAAATTTTAAAAAATCATTTTCCAAAAAAAGTTTTAGTAAATCTGATTGAAATTTTAACTGGTTTAACTCATCCACAAAGCACACTTCCTGCCAATTTACAGCTTCCTGGCATAGATATTATCCCACAATCTTCAGTTCCTTCATTCCCCACTTTTCATACACTTATCATAAAATCTGTCAATCTTGACATCTTCCTACACTTGCACTTACATGGTTTTAATGTGTGTTAACTGAGACGACTATGTAAACTTAACTTGATATAGCTATCTCAATCATTAATAAAAACGTATAATGCTAAATTCTCCAGACTTTCAATTCATACATTGCACGTCATTGAATAAAAATGAAAATAATAAACCTTTATTAACTGGGGTTGCATAACATATTAGAGAGGTTTCGCACGCGAACGAAAACATGTACACATACGTTTATCTATCCATAACAGTTCATAGCCATTCTGTGTTTTTTGTAATCACAACGTAATTTAAGCGTAGCCTAGGCCTTTAGCTCAGTAGGCCTAGTAGTATGATATTCATGCTTCTCAAAGTTTTATTAGTACAGTATGTGTAAGATTTTAGAAACTGAAATTAAAAATTGTAGCTGAAAAATACTTCCTTTGTTGCCCAGAAATGTTGGTTATTTTGTGATAGGCCTAGGCCTACACAAAATCCTGACACCACCATGGTCAAAGCACCGACGTTTTGATACCCCAAAATGAGAAGCAGCCTATCGTAATTTGCTTCAAATGTCACAATAATGGCACTTACGTATTCAAAGATACACTTACGTAAAATGTGAAAAAATAAGAACGAGAAATCCAAAATTTCCTTACGCGTTTTTCACTTACATGTAGTGAGCGAGATATGCGTGTCGTCCACACGTTTAGTGGATAGCAGCCGGCATATCCGTCACACTAACCGTACGCGTGCGAAACCTCCTTATTAATAGCCCATATACAGTTTGGATAATAGTTCCATTTGATAAAAACATGTTACATTCCTAAATATGGTCATGATGACATCACATCATGACCATATATATGCACATCATGACTATATATGGGCATATTTTTTGTCAAAGAAAATTTCATAATCTAGACAGAGCTTTAAATGAATGCCAATCATAGTATGGAAAGCCTAGGATGTTAAAATATAATAAGTATACTACAAAGAATGTATACTCTCCTGCACCATATTGACACTGGGCTTGTCACTCTCAATTACCTTTCACACTGAATGACAAGTTATCTCTATGAGATAATCTTTGATCATCTATATTAAATTAATATTTTGTTTTCACTAATATAATTTGAGAATCTAGACATAAGGGATAACAAGTTCTTTATAACAAATCCGTCAAAGTAATTTCTAATCATTGACTATTATGCCCTATGATACTTTTTCGGCTCAAATTTAATTAACTGCCAGTCATTATTGTTATGAATAAAGTGTGAAGGTTCAACCTCTGACCAAAACACTACAGCCAATACTGGTAATCATTCTACATTAATAATTTAAACTTTGAATAAATGCCATAGGTGTATTTTGAATAAACATCCCAGTTTTTAATCAGGGCTACCGACAATACAGGTTTTGTATTACTGTATCGAGAAACTAACTGATTTCTCGCGAAATTCATAATACAGATAGGCCTGGTGTTTTTAATTCATTTCATTTTATTTTGTCAAATATTACATTATGTAAACACATTACAAAATAAGTAAAACCATACATGATATCATTTTACTATCCAATATTTATAATTTGCTGCCATCAAAAAGCATCTGTCAAATAAGTACCAGCACTGAAAAGCCTACAGAAATGCACTGCTGTGCTTATTGGGTCAATTACGGTATCTCAACCTATATTTTATTCAATAATGTACACACCTTTTTGTTTATTTATTTATTCAGGTATAAAAATATGAAACAATTACAAACAGCAGTCGAGGCTGAAATGGTTTGCATCACTAATTATACAAAACCTCAAAAACATGATCATAAAGTCACGAATCAAATACAACAAAGTAATACAAAACAGCAAAATATGCCTACTAAAGATAAAAAACATTAAAAATACAATTCATACAAAAATTGATCGGATTATTATCATTCACTTTTAAACAAAATTGTTCAATTTTTCCAATACTTGTAACCATAGCGATATAATCTCTATGATGAAGCATTTCAATCCGGTAATGAATAGCTATTATCTGCATGAATAGCTGTTGATTTGTTTATTGTCTGTTTTACAGAGACAAAACAGAATATACAAACAAATCAGAAGCAAATTAAATCAGTATCTCTGGATAGGCTTATGGGATGAAGTAATGTAATGTTGTCTAGTGCGATTTATGATATCGAGTTGTACTAGAGAATTAAACAAAATATGTTGATAAATATTTAGGCCTGCCACAATTATTGAACTAGAAACCTTAAGATTATTGTTCCGGCACTGTGCTAATTAATCCATACGATCTTCTACGCACTTTACACAAGAGAAAATGTTACACACACAAAATATTCCAGGAAGAGTTAATAACAAGTTAATTCAAACCCTGCATACTATAAGTACCGAAGGTACAATTCATACACAGACAGTAATCTCAGGAGCATTATACAGGCCTCTGCCACGCAATGTCTCTATTCTTTTTTTACATTACATGGGATGTATACTAGCCTTTATGATGTGCCTTGCCAAGATGAAGCTAGGTTGTTTACACTTTCAATATGCACTAACAGCACTTTACTAACAACACATGCGTTTTGACCACACGGTTGTCTTAATCAGGTGAATATGCATGAGAAATTAAGAAGGGCTCACAATTAATTAAAACGTCAGGTTGTGAGACATGCCACTTTAACATGTATGTATTACCTTCACTGCTTAGGGCTACATTTAATTAATAAAGGAATATTAAAGACTATTGATTGTCTGTTTCTTCTAATCTATATTGAAATTGTCTTTGGGACAAGATCACACTGTCATATATATTTCAATGGCAATTCAAAAATAAATAAATTGCAGGATTATGTAGATTTGTGTGGATAACACCTTCACTCATGAAAAGAATTTCAATCATTGATCTTAACTTTCCTTTTGACAGAAGTAGTATGAATGTATGGTGATGGAAAGATGTTAATGAGGATGGCCAGGGGCATATTATGCTGGTGAACATGAGCAAATGGATTTTAGATGATGATGGTAATGAATGTTGATAATTATAATGATGATTTGGACTGTTGAAGATGATGATGATAATAATGATGATGATAATAATGATGATGAATGATGATGATGATTATAGAATTCTTGATAGGATGATAATTATGATGATGATAAAATTGGTGTTGGTGAAGATGACTAGGATCATAACAGTAATGATGATGATGACAGTGTTAGACAAAATAAATTATGATGCTGACTCTGGTGAAGATAATGATGATGATAATGACAATGATGATGATGATGGTAAAACAGGTGAAAATGATGGTGGTTCAGACGATAAAGATAATAAGCGGCGAATAAAATTAGTGTTGACTATGTAGTTACGTAAATTAATGAATAAAAAAAAGAGAAAAAAGTAAATAAATTTAATAAATTTAAAAAAAACTAAGAAGTAATTATTTAAAGTTTGGTGCTGCCTGTCATACACAAGATGTTGTGTTGGTGAAGAAGGATGGTGATAAGCAGAACTGATAATGATAATGATGGTATTGGTTTATTTTGTGACAAAAATAATGAAAATATTAAAAGATAATACAATGAAAATATTGACAATAATCTCCAAGAGATTTTAAAAAAAAAGCTCATATTTCTCCATATGGTATTTTCTTTAGAAAATGTATTGTTCCATGCTAAATATAAAAAGATCATAAAAATTATTTTTGAAATTAACTTGGCAATTTTGAAGTAACGTAAAAGTTATCAACTTGAACATAGAAATTCATCATCATCATCTAAAAATGTCTACCCATCAGTTTACAGCGAAAAATGATAGAAACACTTCCAGTCACTGGAAGTGTTTTATTATTTTTATTATAATTTTTTGGTTTAAAAATCAGGGTACACATTTTTTTAATTCAATAATTTTATGCACAAGTTAATAATTTGTATGTTATTGCAATATGAGCAAGTATATTTCAAAATTATTTTTTATGATTTTTTGACATTAGCAAGGGACAATACATCTTTAAATAAAGACAAAATCCAGTGCTAAAAATAATCATATGAAGTAACCACTTTGTATGGATGGCATGCGAGAAAGTAACACTGAATTCAAACCATGCGTTAAACGCAATCAAACTGAGCAAATTAGATTCTCTTACAAGAATCTGACACCCTCCCTCTGTCAGTATTGATTGCGTCGTACAAACTTGATAGTGATCAGAGGCATAAATCAATACCTTGACACCTATCCGACTTTGTAAATGAGCCAGACAACAGATATAAAAATATACTTTACAAAATTTACGACTTGGAGATAGATGAAATGAAGATGATGCCTGAAAAGATTGGTTCATCAACCACCTTTAACAGTGAATCTATAAAATTTTGATAATGCAGTCGAGTTGCCAAAGATCTAGAAGTGGAATGCTAAGCCAATAATCTTAAAGGGGTGGAAATTCTGAGTGAAAAATCTTGAAAGTAGAGAAGCTAAGCCAAAAGTCTTGGAAGGAAAAGGCATGCTGAGTAAAATAATATACTGAAGGGGTGGGAAATGCAAACAATAATATCTTCCAAGAGATTAGGGATTCTGATTTGAATATTTTGGATAAGGCAAGGGATGCTGAGTGGGTACCAAAAAAATCCATTGCTCCAGACTAAGAAACCCTTTCAAATGATTAAAAACAATCTTTCTAAACCAATAAAAAATACAAGGCAAATTTAGGCTTAGGGAATTTATTTCTAGATGTTAATATTCAATCCACTATGTTTTAATTCATTACCTCTAAATTAAGCTATCATATTCTATGCTTGATGGTAATATTACATTATCGCTCATGTTTCCATAGTGAATAAATTGATTCAGAGGAAGTAACTATGGAAACTAAACTGTGAGTGATGAGTGGATGACAGATTGTAAATACTAACAGCTGAAAAAAAAAATCTTGCCGATGATGAGTACCGGTACAGTAGCAATATAACAATCATAAAGTCATTATAATGCAGTATTATAGAAAACAACCATAAACCTAGTTGCTATAATTTTATATACTTTTAGGTAATCAATTGTTACCAAATCGCTAGAGACTGATCAACTGGGCAAAACCATACTGTGAGTTTGCAAAGCAGTGGGCAAAAAATACTGGTAACAAAATTATATAGTTTTGTAGTCAAAAGTGTGTAAATCATCACCATCATGGTAGGAAATTGTGTTTATTTTTATGGTAGCTTGCCAAGCTCTTGGATTCTCTCCCTGCTCACATCTGCTAGTCCCCTTTTTCTGTCCACCTTCAAGGCTTTGACCAAAGACTCGCCATTTTAGGGCTATTTTATTTTTTTTTGGTATATTTTTTTGGTATGAACAATTACTTTTCTATTTTTGGAAAGAATTTCCTTCTATTTAATGAAAATATTAATTAGTAGTCACCTTACCAACAAGGCTAAAAATCTACTTTACTTTAGTATCTTGCATTCAAATAATTATTTAATTATTAAAAACTCAATTGAAACATGATATCAGTTGAATCAAAACATACAATACCTCTTTAATTAAATAATATCTTGAGTATAAAATTTCAATTGGATTATTTGTAGAAATATCAGATAACAATGCATTCTATTTATTGTCAGTATGCTGCCAATTTGTGCCAATTAACCTACTAAAGATACCCATCTCATTATGTTTGTGCACGAGTGAAAAGGTATTGGATAACTTGTAATATTTTTGTATCGTGTTTCATTTGTGCAATAGGCTGGCTTGTTTATCCCACTATACTGCGGACAACTCCTACTAAAATATATTTTCAACAACAGCGGGGTACAGTAATCAGGGGGTAATCTGCTTACCCTTTGGACAGGCAAGGATCCCCGTCGTCCTATGCTATGACGAGGTTGGACTAAAAGTATAAATCCGCCAATCTCTATAAAGTTATAGTGATGAACAATCCATAATATTGTGGTTTAAAAGACAATGTTAGGCTATCATAAACCCCACCAGGAATTTTCCAGAATTATGGTCTAGGTGCCCTTTGGTTTGGAACCCTTGCTGAACCCCCTACTAACAAATTTCTAAAGCCACCACTGCATGAAGGAAAAAAAGAAAGAAAGAAAAAGAAAAAACTGATTGCCCGAAATGCCTCAGAGGTTATTTTCAGGCATCTAGAAAAAAAAAAATTGTGGGGGGCATACCTCCAGGCCCCTAGTGGTGTTACCTCAATTTGCCCAATTTCCCCCCCCCCCCTTTCAGACATCTCTGAATCCGCCCTTGGCAAGTATATTTTGCGCAATAGTTGGAATTATTTGTTTTATATAAGAGAAGATTTAAAAGGATGACGGATGAAATAACTTTAGTGAGAAAATAAATAGTTACTGGAATTTGACAAAAAGGTCCGTCAATTAGGCAAATTACATAAATAAAATTGTAATGATGAAAGCATGATTAAAATGAATAGCTATATTAACTC